>NC_088370.1:39143950-39171450 GCF_034508935.2 Berghia stephanieae | reverse complement strand
TCTGTGTTTTAGAGAGAAAGGAGATTATCTTTGAACATCTGTGTATGATAAAAAGAGAGCAATAGTGTAAAAAGAAGTGTATGCGTGTGTGTGTGTGTGTGTGTGTGTGTGTGTGTGAGAGAGAGAGAGAGAGAGAGAGTTTGTGTGTTTGTAATTTTTTCTTTCTATGTCTATCTATTGATGCTATACGTTGATGTAAATTACTCACAATATCCGTCAGCCGGATATAACAGACCATTACTTAAAACTATGAATAACCTTAAAAGTTTGATAGGGAGAGGGTTAAAGTTTGCGAAAGTAGATTTGCTACCATGAATCTAGAAATCTAATGATAGATAGAATGAAGTTGACGTCACTCAAATCTTTGCTTTTGTTTTTGGTTTTTTTTTTTTGTTTTTTTTTTTTTTTTGTTTTTTTTTTTTGTTTTTTTTTTTGTTTTTTTTTTTTTGTATTTTTTTTTGGTTTTTTTTGTTTTTTTTTTTTTGTTTTTTTTTTTTTGTTTTTTTTTTGGTTTTTTTTGTTTGTTTTTGTTGTTTTTTTCGTTTGTTTTTTTTGTTTGTTTTTTTTTTTGTTTTTTTTTGTTTGTTTTTTTTTTTGTTTTTTTTTTGTTTTTTTTTTTGTTTTGGTCATTTTGTTCAGTTTGACACATGCGTATGATTACAACTTTTACAAACGAAGTAGAGTGCTTCCATTTTAAAAGAAAATATCCAATCGTTGTACAGCAACAAATCATGTGATTGATGACTTGGTTGGACGAAAACATGAATATAGATCGCTCCCATTCTCACGAAACTGTATTAACCAGACTATAGATAGTTCGAAGATGACGTCACTCGGGTCTTTGTTATTGTTTTTTGCCATCAGCGTTTATGAGTAATGCTTACTGAACTGTATTAACCAGACTATAAACGTTCATGGATACACACAGTTTTGTGTGTTGGTCCGTTATACCTCCGGATGGCAATGTTGTGAGCTTCTTAGCTAAGCGCATACTATCTATAAACGATCAAGATTACATATAGTTTTGTGTGTTGATCCATTATATTTCCGGATGGCAATGTTGTGAGTTTCTTAGCCAAGCGCATACTATCTATAGATAGAACGAAGATGACGTCAGTCAAGCCTTTGTTATTGTATTTTGCCATCCGCGTTTATGAGTAGTACTCACTAAACTGTATTAACCTGCCTATAGATAGTATGCGCTTGGCTAAGAAGCTTACAACATTGCCATCCGGAAGTATAATGGACTGACACACAAAACTACTCGTAAGTGTAACCATGAACTTTTATAGTCTGGTTAATACAGTTTAGTGAGAATCACTCACAAACGCGGATGGCAAAAGACAATAACAAATGCTTGAGTGACGTCATCTTCGAACTATCTATAAACGTTCAAGGTTACACATAGTTTTGTGTGTTAGTCCGTTATACTTCCGGATGGCAGTGTTATGAGTTTCTTGCCAAGCGCATACTATCGATGCGTCAATTCTGAGAAATTCCGTCGGACCGCATGCTTCTCTATTCTCCGCTCACCTTTCATCCCAAGAACAAGTCTGTCGAACACTGAAAATAAATAAACTTTTTCATCCGGTTATTTATAATTTTTAAAAAGCTAACAAAAAAACAAAAAAACAAAGTCAACAAAGAAAAACAAACTGTCACCTCATTTGTCGACAAATCAAACGGACCCAGGACTAACCAAAAACATTTCGTAGAATCCACAGATTTGAGAATTGTTGGTTACATAATATCTATCTGTTTTTAACCAAATTTGTGATGTTTTAACTAATAAATATATTTGAAATTAGATTTAAAATTTTGAATAATCTATATTATATATTATATATAATTATATATTATTATTATATCATATATAATTATATATATTATAATTATAATATATTAATTAATATATTATTATTATTAATATATTATATTATATATATATTATTATATTATTATATTATTATATATTATATATTATTATTATTATTATATATATTATTATATATTATTATTATTATTATTATTAATATATATATTATATTATTATTATTATTATTATTATTATTATATATATATTATTATTATTATTATTATTATATTATAATATTATTATTATTAATATATTATTATTAATTAATTATTATTATTATATATTATTATTATTATTATTATTATTATTATTATATATTATTATTAATTATTATTATATTATTATTATATTATTATTATTATTATTAATTATTATTATTATATTATTATTATTATTTATTATTATTATTAATATTATATATATTTATTAGTTATTAATTATATTATATTATTATTATTATATTATTATTTATTATTAATAATAATAATAATAATAATAATAATAATAATAATAATAATAATAATAATAATAATAATAATAATAATAATAATAATAATAATAATAATAATAATAATAATTATAATAATGATACCATTATTGGAAGCCACCTTAATAAACCGACAGTACCAGCTGAATTTTTTAAAAGTAAAATGTGGCCAAATTAATAAAAAAATATGTTTTGTCATAATATCATGCCAAAATTGTTTGGCATTCCATTCCACTTTGTTTTGACAAGTCAAGTAAGACATCGGGTGAAAAGTATGTGGCGTGACTTTGGCCATAATTTAAAATCCAGTTTTTATCCAGTTGTTTGAAATTCTGTACAGACGAAGAGCAATATTTTAAGAATTCTGGGATAACATTTTTGGTTCTGATGCTCGTAGAGTTTAAAATCGAATAATCTATGGCTAATTCTTTGGAGAATAAGTTTTTGATAAATAAAAATATAACAACAGCAAAAGGAAAAAAGAAAATGTCAAACAAAATTGAACGTTTATATAGAGCAATGTACACTAAACGTGCTCAAAGCGGTTTACAGGGGAGGGGGGGGGGTTCTTAACCAACAGCAACACTTGACACATGATGCTTGTGAGGCGATAATACAATATTTTGGACAGAGACAACGCCGGTATCGGCCAGGTACTCATTTTACCCCTGAGTACGGTGACAAAATGTGATTAAAGAGCCTTTTCCAAGTACTCAACAATGCGCCGAGCGAGGTTCGAACCCAGGACCATCCTATCCGAAGACGACGAGTATCATAATATCACAAGGCCACACATAGCGCATAACACTGCTAAATCAGGCCTATAATTTGTCTTCGGTACCGGACCTGCGAAATATGTTCACATCGGTCCAAATCAATGACCTTCCCGATCAAAAAGCAAACGACATTCTCTCTCTCTCTCTCTCTCTCTCTCTCTCTCTCTCTCTCTCTCTCTCTCTCTCTCTCTCTCTCTCTCTCCATCAACATCCTACCCAAGACTAAATTAATATGGACGACGGAAATGAAGGGATAATGAGGTGTGCCCAGTTTGGACTTACACCGACAAAACATATATTTAAAAATTTGGCTAGTAAACGTTTGACTTCAAATAACGATTGATTACGTGAGCATTTATATAGCGCAATATCAACTAAACGTGCTCAAAGCGCTTTACGAGGGGTCACGTAGTAAGTAGCCAACAGCAACACTTAAAATGCATGATGACTTGGGGGAGATTATATTTTCTTTTCCGACAGAGACCGCGCTAACTTACTTTACACCTGAGTACCGTGAGAGCGTGTGAGTAAAGAGCATTTTCCAACGACTCGACTATGCGCCGTTCAGAGTGGGTCTAGATCCTAAGACCTTCCTCGCGATGGCAGCAGCTTCTAATGGTGCTCACAATACTGTGTTATGACGATCGACCCAATCAGCAAGTTCTTCATGGCACTCGTGCACCGTCGCAAACCCGCCTGGAAGTTTCGTCACAACACAGCGTTCAACTAGATGCTCCTCGGTTTCGGGTTCTAACCCACATCGGGTACATGTTGGACAGGTGGAGAGTCCCCCCCTGATGAAGCGATTTTGCCGTTAATCAGGTTCTCGACCGAAGCCGATTGTTTCCTCTTACTGGGATCGAAGCCTGGCAACTTCTCGCCTAGTTTCGAGGAGTGTATGTCCCCGCCCCCTCGAGGGATTGAACTCGTCCAAACCGACTTCCATGTCGTATATGCATCTCTGTCCGTAGTCAGGGGACTGCATACAAGGGTTGTTGGAACCGATGGCAGCAGCCTCTTATGGTTCACACTATTATGTTATGACGATCGACCCAATCTGCAAAGTCCGGTCCGCATTCGTGCACCGTCGCGAACCCGCCTGGTAGCATCGTCACAACACACCTTTCGACTAGATGCTCTGCCGTCTCGGGTTCTTGCCCACAGCGTGGACATATTGGACAGGAAGTTAGACCCCATCGATGTAACGCACTTGACGTCAGGCAGCTCCTCGACCGAAGTCGATTCGCAGCTACCCAGTGTCTCCTCTTACTGGTATCAAAGCCTGGCAACTTCTCACCAAGCTTAGAGGAGTGTAGGTCCCCGCCCCCACGAGGGATTGAATTCGTCCAAACCGACTTTCATCTCGTATGTGCAGCTCTGTCCGTAGTCATGGATTCTGCGTACAAGGGTTGCCGGGACTTATTTCGGCTCGAAACGGGGGCACCGTCCATTATGCGCATGAGAGGGGTATCCCCATTCCGATGGCGAATGTCAAACAACAAGAGCACACAACCACGCGATTACGATGACCTCAAATTTGAGACTTCGAAAAAGTTCTAACGAATTATCAAGTTTGATACAAGTTTAGACAAGCTTGGAGTTATCTATGTTATGTATGGCTATGTAATCTAGTGGTATGAAACTCTCGCCTTCGGATAGGATGGTCCAGGAATCGAGTCTCACTCTGAGCGGCGCATTGTTGAGTCATTGGAAAAAGGCTCTTTACTCACATTCCATTCTCTCACCGTACTCAGGCTTTAAATAACTGCCTGGCCTTTGACATCGTTGTCTCTGTCCTAAAAAAAATATATTATAATAATGTAATATCGCCTTACTGGCGTCATATAATATCGTCTTTCATGTAATGTGTTGTTGTTTGGTTAAGCGCTTTGAGCACATTTAGTGGATATTGCGCTATATAGAAGGAACGAAATTGACATCACCCAGCTCTTTGTTGTTGTTTTTAGACAGCCCTTTCAATGATTAGTTCTCACTAAATCTGGTCTATCAGACTATCTATCAACGTGCAAGGTTATAGATAGTATGCGCTTGGCTAAGAAGCTCATAACATTGCCATCCGGAAGTATAACGGACCAACACGCTAACTCTGTGTAACCATGAACTTTTATAGTCTGGTTAATACAGTTTAGTGAGAACAACTCACAAACGCGGATGGCAAAAACAATAACAAAGGCCTGAGTGACGTCATCTGCATACTATCTATACATCGTTTTGTGTTTTGGTAAGCTGTAACCGGCTGGCAGATATTTTTAGTATTTTACCTAAACCTTATGGGGCAGCGTGGCTCAACGGTCTTTGCTTCGTACCCGGAAGGTACGGAGTTCGATCATCCGCCGTGCGCTGTGTGGCCTTGAGCAAGTCACCTCGCCCTAGCTCAATTTGCGGCGCTGCATTGCGGCTGACGCCTGGGTTATTCCAGTCTTCCCTTGGAATAGACCCTAGAGACAAATTTCCCCTAAGGGATGAATAAAGGGAATTTTATTTTTATTTACTAGTAAAAAGCCGCAATTTCGCGGGGAAAGAACTATTTTCATTCGATACTGTACTCACCATCATTTAATGAGGGCAGATTGGTAAACAACGTTGTCTGTGTAATTTGGTATATCTTCGGTTGATTTTTCTGTGTGGCTCAATAATATATTTAATAATATATTCCCTCAACTAACCCCAAGAAAAAATTAAACCTAGTACCTTTAATTAACCCCAATAGGAAAAACAAACACTCTAGCACTTTAATAATACTTATGACTAACCCTAATAGGAAATAAAATCATCCGATCTCGAGCTAACCCTAATAGAAAAAATCATAACAAATTGAATAAATAAACGCCTGACAAAAGATCAAAGGTAAAAATACAAATTTAAAGAATACTGGGGATGTAGGAGCTTTCGGAATGTCTCCCCTTTACTTAACTTATGGAAAAACAAACTTCCTAGCACCTTTAATAAGACTTATGACTAACCTCTCGAGCTAACCCTAATAGAAAAAAAAAACAACTCTCGGACTGCTTTGCACTACCTTTCAATATTTAACAAATCAAAATGGCGGCTGAAAATCAAAACAATGGTCAAATTAAGAAATTTTAAACTTTCACAAATCTATCAAGGTTTGTTTTAGAGTTTTTGAAATACTTCTAGATATAATGACAAATTGAATAAATAAATGCCTGACAAAATATCAACGGTGAAAATACAAATTTAAAGAATACTGGGGATGCAGGAGCTTTCGGAATGTCTCACCTTTACTTAACTTATGGAAAAACAAACATCCTAGCACCTTAACCAATACTTATGACTAACCTAAATAGAAAAAGAAATATCCACGATCTCGAGCTAACCCTAATAGTAAAAAAAGAATCAAAATGGCGACTGAAATACCTTCATGTGATCAAGTGAATAATATCACTATGAATGCCACGATTTGCTGAAAAATGCCAACACCAACACACACATGTATACACGACACACAACACACACACAAACACAAACACACACACGCGCACACACACACACACACACACAAACATACACGCAATTAGAACATACATAACAACACTGATCACCACTAAATCAACAACACAACGGAAGTAATAATAATACTTGATGTCATAAATAGATGACGCAAATTGACAACTTTTTACAGTGTCAAAATTAGTTGATTTTGGGAGTCAAGTGTCGTCGTTGGTACATATTTTATGATATCTGTTTGACTCAACGAACTTTCAAACTGACTTTAAATTATAAAAGGAAATCAAGTTATCTGTTTATTTATCTGTAAAAAATACATTTCTAATTTTCAAATCTTTCAGTAGAGTTGTGCGCCGTATCAATTTTTTATTTACTCAAATAAGCACAATGTTCTCCACAATGCTATATTTTTTTAAGAAAGGATTTATAAAACATATAACATCAATAAATGCTCATGTCTGTGTTTGTGTGTGTGTGTGTGTGTGTGTGTGTGTGTGTGTTTGAATCGATCGATCGATATAATGTGATGTAAAGGTCACCGGGTCACTGGCCTTACAGAATATAAAAATAGGCTGCCTCTATTCTCACCCCCCCCCCCCCCCCCCCCCCCGGCCGATTGGATTACCGAAAAAAACGTCGCCGGCTTTTTGCGATTTGGATTTGATTGATTTTTTTTTTTTTAATTGTGCAACTTGTGACAAGAATCTTAACAAATTACTGCATTACAACCTTTGGATTAAACATACAACAATTGTGGACTACTTTTTATACTATTATGAAGACTAGCATCCCGGGGGTGAGAATAGTCACTTCGATAAAAATAACAGGTTTTCGCTGTGAATGCTATTAGAGCTTATCATGTGATTAGGCCATGGATGTGCGGGCGTATGTGTGTGTGTGTGGGAAGGGTAGGGGGGGGGGAGAGGAGGGATAGAGCTGGAAAAGGGCCGGAGGTTG
This sequence comes from Berghia stephanieae, assembly GCF_034508935.2. Taxonomy (NCBI): domain Eukaryota; kingdom Metazoa; phylum Mollusca; class Gastropoda; order Nudibranchia; family Aeolidiidae; genus Berghia; species Berghia stephanieae. Next base: position 39,163,865 of record NC_088370.1, on the reverse strand, counting down.
TGGGGAGGGTGAGAGGGGGGTAGAGGGGGGACTAGACGAAGGAACTTCAATTTCATTGTGCATTTGAGTGTGAATAAATGCGATTGTGAGTGTGTATGGGTACGTCTGTATTTTTTGTTTGCTTGTTTGTCCGACCGACGGGAACGTAATGTTGGTGTGTTATGATTGGTTGATAACACTTACAGACTCTAGATTAACCAATTACCTACCGGAAATTGATTCATGTTGTGTTTCAGTTGGTAGTCTGTCTGATTGACAAGATTTAGTGAGAACTAATAATTCAAATGGCTGTCTAAAAACAATAACGTTCCTTCTGTAGATAGAACGAAGATGACGTCACTGAGGTCTTTGTTATTGTTTTTTTTGCCATCCACGTTTATGAGTAATTCTCACTAAATTGTATTAACCTGACTATAAACGATCATGGTTACATATAGTTTCGTGTGTTGGTCCGTTATACTTCCGGATGGCAATGTTGTGAGCTTCTAAGCCAAACGCATACTATCTATAGAGAGCAATATCCAGTACGTTGACATATAATAATAGTGGAACCTGGGACCTCACACAAAAAAAAAGAACTTAGAAAGTCTCGATTCATACCACCGTAAACAATTGCGTCGCGTAATCGGAGTATTGACCAGAGACAATTACAAATACTGATCTCTATGAAAGAACCAGGGTGGTAGTAGTAGTAGTAGTAGTAGTAGTAGGAGGAGGAGGAGTAGTAGTAGTAGTAGTAGTAGTAGGAGGAGGAGGAGGAGTAGTAGTAGTAGTAGTATAGTAGTAGTAGTAGTAGTAGTATAGTAGGTAGTAGTAGTAGTAGTAGTAGTAGTAGTAGAGTAGTAGTAGTAGTAGTAGTAGTATAGTAGTAGTAGTAGTAGTAGTAGTAGTAGTAGTAGTAGTAGTAGTATAGTAGTAGTAGTAGTAGTAGTAGTAGTAGTAAGTAGTAGTAGTAGTAGTAGTTAGTAGTAGTAGTAGTAGTAGTAGTATAGTAGTAGTAGTAGTAGTAGTTAGTAGTAGTGTAGTAGTGATATATAGTAGTAGTAGTAGTAGTAGTAGTAGTAGTAGTAGTAGTAGTAGTCGAATAATAAGTAGTAGTTATAGTAGTAGTAGTAGTAGTATATGTAGTAGTAGTAGTAGTAGTAGTAGTAGTAGTAGTAGTAGTAGTTGTAGTAGTAGTAGTAGTAGTAGTAGTTAGTAGTAGTAGTAGTAGTAGTAGTAGTAGTAGTAGTAGTAGTAGTAGTAGTAGTAGTTGTTGTAGAAGTAGTAGTAGTAGTAGTAGTAGTAGTAGTAGTAGTAGTAGTAGTAGTAGTAGATGCAATTTGTTTAAACAAAATACTCACACTATCTCAAAACAAAACTATGTGCAACCATGAACGTTTATAGATAGTATGCGCTTGGCTAAGAAGCTCACAACATTGTCATCCGGAAATATAACGGACCAAAACACAAAACTCTGTGTAACCATGAACTTTTATAGTCTGGATAATACAGTAAAGTGAGAATTACTCATAAACGTGGATGGCAAAAAACAATAACAAAGACGCGAATGACGTCAACTTTATACTATTGATAGTTTGAATGACATTTCTTCTGAGAACCAATCACTCAAGGTGGTCTAAAAACAATAATTAAGAGACGAATGGCATTTGTTTCGCGCAATAACCACTTAACGTGCTCAACTCCCTTTACACGTGTTCCATAATCAACAGCAACACTTATCATGTAGGACGAAACATGACGCCTATTAAGCGATATTACATTTTTATTTGTGAAACAAAGAACACTGAATTTCAGGTCAGGTACTTATTTTACACCTGAGTACTGTAAGAGAATATGGGTAAAGAGACTTTTTCCAATGATTCAATTATGTGCCGCTCAGAGAGCGGTACTCGAACCTACGACCTTCCGATGCGAAGGCGATTCTCATATGTGGTGCGCCTATCAGGTCTTGTTGTATGACACTCACTTTCGTGTCGGAAGGTCCTGGGTTCGAGCCTCGCTCGGCGCATAGTTGATTCCTTGGAAAAGGCTCTTTACTCACATTCTCTCACCGTACTCAGGTGTAAAATGAGTACCTGACCGTTAACAGCGTTGTCTCTGCCAAAAAAAATAATATTGTAATATCGCCTAACAGGCGTCATGTCTCGTTTTACATGTTAGGTGTTGCTGTTGTTCGAGGACCTTTTGTAAAGGGTTTTGAGCACGTTTAGTGGATATTGCGCTATAAAACGCTCAATTTTTAAAAAATATAACACAAGACGTCAGAATCATCAAGGTTCGAATCCTCTACCTTTAAACCAATAGTCGTGTGATTCATAGTCTTCACCACCTCGCCACCGGCTCGCCAAAAAATACAGATTGGGCCTCGTAGGTCCGAGAGAGGAAATGAAAAACTAATGAGGTGTGGATGGTGAGCTGACGGATTTGATGAACTCGACGGGGGGCGGGGGGGGGGACGAAGTGGAGAAGGGAGAGGAGAGTGGGGAGGGGCGGAAGAAAAGTCTACTGCTTTTTCTTATGACGAGATGATGATGATGATGATGATGATGATGATGAGGAGGAGGAGGAGGAGGAGGGGGATGATGATGATGATGATGATGATGATGATGATGATGATGATGATGATGATGATGATGATGATGATGATAATAATAATAATATAATAATAATAATAATAATAATAATAATAATAATAATAATAATAAATAATAATAATAATAACAATAACAATAAGAAGAAAAGAAGAAGAAGAAGAAGAAGAAGAAGAAGAAGAAGAAGAAGAAGAAGAAGAAGAAGAAGAAGAAGAAGAGCATTGCTGTAGTGCTCTATACCAAGACCCAAAGCGCCTTACATGATCAATTGCATGCAATGTGCACCTAGTTGCACATAATAGCAGGTCCGCAAAGCGTTTGCAAGCATATAGATAGAACGGAAATGACGTCATTCAAGCCTTTGTTATTGTTTTTTGCCATCCGCGTTTGTGAGTGATTCTCACTAACCTGTATTATCCACAGTATAAAAGTTCATGGTTATACACAGTTTTGTGTGTTGGTCCGTTATACTTCCGGATGGCAATGTTAAGAGCTTCTTAGCCAAGCGCATACTATCTGTAGACAGTGTGCACTTTACTAAGAAGCTCACAACATTGCTATCCGAAGTATAACGGACCAACACACGAAACTCATGTTCCCATGAACGTTTATAGTCTGGTTAATACAGTTTAGTGAGAATTACTCTTTAACGTGGATGGCAAAAAAAAAACAATAACAAAGGCCTGAGTGACGTCATCTGCATACTATCTATATTATCCCACCCATTGCAATGCGGGGTTAAATTACATTTATTGTATTATAGACACTCGATTTAATTTAAGATTTTCACTCAACAAGCTTGGGAATATCTTAAATTACCACGAGTGTTTAAAACCCAATAATGTGATTGAATCTTATTGTCCCCATTTTCACCCCCAAAAACATTCATATAACAAGAAATGCGTTTGATTAAGAAGAATGAAAGCAAAAGAATTGAATTGAATTTAAAATGTCAACTTTTTATTGAACAAGATAACAAAATAAGAAGATCTCATTATCTTTCATCTCGTTGTGTCATTACGTCATCGATTTTTGCGCAGATCATTATGCACGAATGATTACTTAGGATCGTGTATTTATGGATTTTAAGGCCAGAAAGGGATGAAAGACAAAAATGATAGGGGTGGAACAGCGTGCATATATTTGCAGGTCTGATAACCGAACACAAAAAATTAGAACTTTTACACTCAAACTTAGAAGCAATGACATACAATGTATAGATAGTATGCGCTTGGCTAAGAAGCTCATAACATTGCCATCCGGAAGTATAACGGACCAACACACAAAACTGTGTGTATCCATGAACGTTTATAGTCGGGTTAATACAGTTCAGTGAGCATTACTCATAAACGCGGATGGCAAAAAACAATAACAAAGACCTGAGTGACGTCATCTTCGAACTATCTATAGAAAGTAAGCGCTTTGCTAAGAAGCTCACAACATTGCCATTGGAAGATTATTATTATTTTATTTAAGCATTTAAATAGATAGTATGCGCTTGGCTTAGAAGCTCACAAATATTGCCATCCGGAAGTATAACGGGCCAACACACAAAACGATATGTAACCTTAAACGTTTATAGTGTGATTAATACAGTTTAGTGAGAATCACTCACAAATATGGATGGCAAAAAACAATAACAAAGGCCTGAGTGACGTCAACTTCGTTCTATCTATAGCATAATGTTCCCAAAAAGTATTGATGACTCTTCACATGTGGTCCCAAGCAAAAAGCAACGCTTAACATGTAAGGCTATGTGGTCTTGTGGTATGATACTCGCTTTTGGAGCGGAAAGTCATGGGCTCGAACCTCGCTCAGCACATAGTTGAGTCCTTGGAAAAGACTCTATACTCACATTATCTCACCGTACTCAGGTGTAAAATGAGTACCCGGCCGTTAACAGCGTTGACTCTGTCCGAAAATAAAATTGTAATCTCGCCCAACATGTGTCATGTCTCGTTCTACACTTTAAGTATTGCTGCTGGCTTGGGACCCTTTGTAAGGCGCTTTGAACGAGTTCAGTATAGATAGAATGCGCTTGGCCAAGGAGTTCACAACATTGCCATCCGGAAGTATAACGGACCAACACACAAACTCTGTGTAACCATGAACTTTTATAGTCTGGTTAATACAGTTTAGTGAGAACAACTCACAAATGCGGATGGCAAAAACAATAACAAAGGCCTGAGTGACGTCATCTGCATACTATCTATAGATAGTTCGAAGATGACGTCACTCGGGTCTTTGTTATTGTTTTTGCCATCCGCGTTTATGAGTAATGCTCACTGAACTGTATTAACCCGACTATAAACGTTCATGGTTACACACAGTTTTGTGTGTTGGTCCGTTATACTTCCGGATGGCAATGTTATGAGCTTCTTAGCCAAGCGCATACTATCTATAGAGCACGCTCTGTATAAAATCTCAAGTTTTTCTGTGTGTGTGTTTTTTTTTTTTAAGGCGAGATATGAAGTCAGTAAGGAGATACATTTTTTTGTCGACAGAGACAACACTGTTAACGGCCAGGTAATCATTTTACACCTGAGTACGATGAGAGAATGTTACTAAAGAGCACCTTTTTTTCACAGGGGAATCATCAACATTGCGCCACGCAGATCGGGATTCGAACTCGGGACCTAACGGACCTAAGGCGAGTGTCATGCCACGAGACCACGAAGTCGCACACGGGGGTCGGGGGAGTGGGGTAAGGGAGGGGAGGTTTATTTGGTTATGGGTTGGTCGGGCATTTGATTAAGTGTGAGAATGAGTGAGTAGATAATATGTGTTTGTCTAAGAATACATGTGTGTGCGCGTGTTTGTGTGTTTGTGTGTGCGTGTGCGTGTGTGTGTATGTGTGTGTATGTGTGTGTGTTTGTGTAAGTGTGTGTGTGTTTAGGCGTACACGTGTGTGTGTGTGTATGTGTGTGTCTGCGAGTGTGGATGTAAGAGGTTAAAACCCCAGTGCAGGAAAGAGGTTTTTTGTCTGGTTTGTTTATTTGTTTTCTTTGGAGGGGGGTTGTTGGTTTTTTTTTTATTGGATTTATTGTTGTTGGATGTTTTGTTTTTCTTATATGGAAAAAATTGGGAGGGGAGGGGGAGATTTTTCTAAATTGTACTTTTCTAACATTTTTGTTTGGCACTGCAACATACACATGGTTTAATATCATTGTTTACAACCCCCCCCCCCCCTTCCATACACATACACACACATACACTCAAACACACATACATACATACATTCAAACACACACACACACACATACACACACACACACACACACACACACACAAAGTCTGCTTCATCTTGCAGCTCAAAATAGTCCAGGCGAGGTGATTGATTATTTTGGTTAAGTAAACTTTATAATCTCTGGCAATGTTTGGTTGAACCGATTTGGTCAAATAATCCAGAATGAACTTGGCTTGAAAATAAATACACTTTGGCAATTTTTTCATCATGCATCACTAATTGAGTCTCCCTCTCCTACTTCTCCCTTTTCCTCCCCCTTTCCATTCCTTATTCATTCCGTGCCTTCATTCATTTATCCCCGTTTGTTACATTTTTAAGCCAATGTGACAAGTCTCACATTTTGTTGGGTTTTTTTTTGTTTTTTGTTTTTTTTATATGGGGCAGCGTGGCTCAGTGGTACGGTCTTTGCTTCCTACCCTAAAGGTACCGAGTACAATCACCCGCCGCTGCGTTGTGTGGCCTTGAGCAAGTCACCTCGCCCTAGCTCACTTTGCGGCGCTTCTCTGCGGCTGACGCCTGGGTTATTCCAGTTTTCCCTTGGAATAGACCCTAAAGACAAATTTCCCCTTGGGGATGAATAAAGGGATTTTTTTTTTTTTTTTTTTTTTTTTGTTGGGTTTATTTTCATTTTTTTTCTTTATTCTTTTCTAACCAGTCGTACGGCAAAATCGCTTCACCATTGGGGGACTTTACACCTGTCCAACGTGTCCCCATGTGGAACGAACCCCAAACCGCAGAGCATCTAGTTGAACGGTGTGTTGTGTTAGAGTAAATGAGCTTTATATTGCGCAATATCCACTAAATGTGCTCAAAGCACTTTACAAGGGGTCCCTGGTCAACAGCAACATAACGTGTAGGACGGGACATGCCGCCTGTTAGGCGATATTACAATTTTTCGGACAAAGACAACGCTGTTAACGGCCAGGTACTCATTTTACACCTGAGTACGGTGAGAGAATGTGAGTAAAGAGCCTTTTCCAAGGACTCAAGTATGCGCCGAGCGCGAGGCTCGAACCCAGGACCTTCCGATCCGAAAGCGAGTGTCATACCACTAGACCACATAGCCGCACGGCAGATTTCATAGCCGCGACGCAAAATTGAGTCCTTGGAAAAAACTCATTCGAAGATTCATTTTCTCTCACCACACACAGGTGTAAAATCTATTGAGTAGTTGCCATCGCGTATAGATAGAATGCGCTTGGCCAAGGAGTTCACAACATTGCCATCCGGAAGTATAACGGACCAACACACAAACTCTGTGTAACCATGAACTTTTATAGTCTGGTTTATACAGTTTAGTGAGAACAACTCACAAACGCGGATGGCAAAAACAATAACAAAGGCCTGAGTGACGTCATCTGCATACTATCTATACGTCATGGAAGAAAAGATCAATGATATTTTGTTGAATGTCACTAAAAAATCCTAAATGAATTTTTTTTTTTTTTTTTTTAAAGGGAAAAGCAATAGCCACAAATTCTCACTGAGAACCGATTTATGATGCTATTCATCAAGATAAAATACTCACAACATCCGCCAGCCAAATATAACGTACCAACACACAACATTATGTATAGATAGTATGCGCTTGGCTAAGAAACTCACAACATTGCCATCCGGAAGTATAACGGACCAACAAAACTTGGATGGCATAAAACAATAACAAAGACCTGAGTGACGTCAGTTCCGATCTATCTATAATCCAACTGGCTGTATAAAAACAATAAAAAGACCTAAGTAACGTCATCTTCGTTCTATCTATAAAAACAATAACAAAGAACTGAGTGACGTCAAGTTCGTTCCTTCTATAAACATACTGGTGTACCGGGCGCGTTTCTTTTGATTTATTTATATCACATTGTTATATTATTAAACCTTGCACAAGCTTTATGTATTTATAAATAACCGACTCATGTTTATTGTTCGGGGAAATTTCTGGCAAAATCTTCCAAGGCAGTAAATTTTAGACACACGTCGACAGCTTGAACGTATCGAGTCGAAATAAATTTCTTTTCTTTTCTTAAAAAAATGTAGATATTAACTTTGAAAATTAAAAACGACAATGATGAAAAAATTCTGAACAAAATGAAAACGTTACGCATTCTATTTTTTTATAGATAGTATGCAGATGACGTCACTCAGGCCTTTGTTATTGTTTTTGCCATCCGCGTTTGTGAGTTGTTCTCACTAAACTGTATTAACCAGACTATAAAAGTTCATGGTTACACAGAGTTTGTGTGTTGGTCCGTTATACTTCCGGATGGTAATGTTGTGAACTCCTTGGCCAAGCGCATTCTATCTATATATTGATACTATGCGTTTAGGTAATGTACCAACACACAAAACTATTCGTGTATTAAAAACACAAACACACAAAAAAAACATGAGCTTTTATAGATAGTATGCGATAGGCTCAGAAGCTCACAACATTGCCATCCGGAAGTATAACGGACCAACACACAAATCAATGTGTAAGCTTAAACTTTTATAGTCTGGATAATACAGTTTAGTGAGAATTACTCATAAATATGGATGGAAAAAAAAACCCCAAAAAACCCCAATAATAAAGACCTGAGTGACGTCAACTGCATTCTATCTATAAAGTATTCTGACCAAAATGAAAAAGTCACGCATTTTATTTTGATTTATGGATGCTATGGGTTTAGGTAAAATCCTCACAACATCCGCCAACCATAATATTATTATAACGTACCAATGCACAATAATAATATGACCCATACAGTGAAACGTGATAAAGTTTGAGAAAATTCCAACGTTACAAGTGGTCATTTTGCTCAGCATGACTCTTGATTTTTATTTATGTACGCATGTAGATATCCCATGAACAAATTTAATGCTTAGATCTAGAAAAAAAGGTAATTAAAAATGTGGTTAGAAGACTGGTCCTTCAAATATCGATCGATTTAAATTACTCTTATCTTGGCAACAACAACAACAAAAAAGAACTCAACATCTCAAACCTGGGACTTCGCAAAGTCTTCTTTAGTCCCAGGTTTGAGAGTTTTTGCCAAGATGAGGGTCATTTAAATCGATCGATATTTGAAGGACGAGTTTTCTGGCCAAATATTTTAAATACGTCTCTTGCAGTTAAATGGTTAAATTTTATATGTTATCCTTTTCTGTTGTTTATAGTTAAAATAAATGGTTAAATTGTATATGTTATCCTTTTCCGTTGTTTGTAGTTAAAATAAATGGTTAAATTGTATATGTTATCCTTTTCCGTTGTTTGTAGTTAAAATAAATGGTTAAATTGTATATGTTATCCTTTTCCGTTGTTTGTAGTTAAAATAAATGGTTAAATTGTATATGTTATCCTTTTCCGTTGTTTGTAGTTAAAATAAATGGTTAAATTGTATATGTTATCCTTTTCCGTTGTTTGTAGTTAAAATAAATGGTTAAATTGTATATGTTATCCTTTTCCGTTGTTTGTAGTTAAAATAAATGGTTAAATTGTATATGTTATCCTTTTCCGTTGTTTGTAGTTAAAATAAATGGTTACATTTTATATGTTATCCTTTTCCGTTGTTTGTAGTTAAAATAAATGGTTACATTTTATATGTTATCCTTTTCCGTTGGTTGCAGTTAAATGGCTAAATTTTATTTATTATCCTTTTCCGTTGTTTGCAGTTAATTGGTTAAATTTTCTATATTATCCTTTTCCGTTGTTTGCATTTAAATCGTTAAATTTTATATATTATCCTTTTCCGTTGTTTGCAGTTAATTGGTTAAATTTTCTATATTATCCTTTTCCGTTGTTTGCATTTAAATCGTTAAATTTTATATATTATCCTTTTCCGTTGTTTGCCAATATGACAGCCCCTAAGCTGATCCGATAAATTATGGACATTATTTTATTACAGGAGAAAGGATGTCCCCCATCAAAACATGGACATTCTCAATAGGAAAAATATAAAAAAATCTCCTGCCTCTAACAGGTTAACTTGCGTGCTATGGAAATACATATAATTCAAAATTTGGCAAGAAATCTCGTCCTTCAAATATTGATCGATTTAAATAACCCTCATTTCGGTAACAACAAAAAATCTCAAACATGGGACTTCTAGATGTCTTTATTTTTAGTCCCGGGTTTGAGTTTAGAGATTTTACCAAGATGACGGTCATTTTAGATAATATTTGAAGGACGTTTTTCTGGCCAAATTTTAAAATACGAGTTTTTTTTTTTTTTCTAGAGAACGACAGTTAACTGGTTAAAAGCCGTGTAATATGATTTTATCTCATCGATCCAAATTTAGAACGCAAGGCCCGTGCGTCAGATAATGAGGTCATGACGGGGCTAAATATAGAACTGATATTTTCCGCTAAAATCATTTTATGACCCGCCATACATTCAAACTATAGACACACACGCATATATATATATATATATATATATATATATATATATATATATATATATATATAATATATATAATATGTATAAAATTAAATATAATACATCATAATATTGTATGATGCATAAAATTTATAAATTATATAATATATATATATATATATATATAATTCTAATTTCTGCTCATACATATGTATGTGTGTCTGTGTGTATATATATACTTATATTTGGGACTTATATATTTCATGGGACAAGATAACATTTCTTTCATTCGGATAATAATATAATATGATTTCGATCATTTTCCCCCCATATATGGTGACTCTACAGTAGACCAATCCTTTATCATCTTGGATTCTTTCCTTTCAATGTCCATATCTAGTCATGAGATATTATGCTTTTATACGTGCTTTTGATGGACGTTTCATAGAAGGCTTTCTTTGTATTTTTAGGTGCGTAAGCGATTGAACAGCTGAACCACAAGGTAGTCATATTGGCAATTTTAAAGCCAATTGTTGCTAATGGTATTTTAAACAGATTTAAATAAAAATGTGGCAATTTAGCAGTTTTTTTTGTGGGAAATTTCACTCAGATCTTTTCGTTATACTCATTATTATCACTAATATAAAGTTGGATTCCTGTATGTCTGTGAAACATGGACCATAACGAAGGTTGTAAAAAGAAAAATTGATGGCTTTGAGATGTGGGTATACCAAAGAATTCTGAGAGTACAATGGACCAGAAACAAAATCAAACATTCTGGTTCTTATTGATGCAGGCCAAAGGTCCAGAAAACTGTTGGCAGAAGTTAAAATGAGAGAACTGACTTATTATGGACACGTTCGGAGACACAACACCATCCAAAAATCAGTGCTAGAGGGAAAAGTAGCTGGCAGAAAGGCACGAGGCAAACCAAGGAAGTCCTGGATAGGAAATGTGGAGGCAACAAGTGGCAATAAGATAACCGACTGATCGGTAATGGCCCTTGAGCGTGAAGAATGGCGTTCCATGACATTCAACATCTGTAGGGAGACGGAACTCCGATAAATGTATTGTAAAGTTGGATTCAGTTGCAGATACTAGACACGTTGCGTTCATATGATGCCAAGACACGTTTCCAAAAGATAATAAAGATTGTGTTAAATCTGAATAAGGAACCAGAATAAAATCGTCCTTACTTGAATTTGCGGCGATGTGGTCATGTGGTATGACACTCGTTTTCGGATCGGAAGCTCCTGGGTTCGAGCCTCGCTCGCTCGGCGCATAGTTGAGTCCTTGGAAAAAAAGCTCTTTACTCATATTCTCTCACTCTACTGGTGTAAAAAGAGTACATTACATGGACGTCAACAGCGTTGTCTCTGTCAGATAAAGAAAATTGTAATATCGCCTAACAGGAGTCGTGTCTCGATCTACATGTTACGTGTTGCTGTTGGTCAGAGACACTTTGTAAAGCGCTTTGAGCATATTTAGTGGATATTGCGCTATATAAAAGCTCAAATTTAGCTTTTTTCCCCTCAACATTTTTCTTGAATGTGTTTAGAAATTTAACCAAAAAAAAACATAAAATAATTATTTGGTCAAATTTTAATTTCGAGAAAAAAAAATGTTGCTGACCTGAATTTAGATTTTTTCCCTCAATATTTTTTTCTAGTACGAGTTTAGCAATTTTTACAAAAACTATCTGGCAAAAGTGTAATGTGAGAAAGATTTGAATTAAAGAATCTAATAATAGACATGAATTCATTTCTTGACTTAACAGAGATGATGTCGGTAAGAATGGGAAATAGAAGAATGAATGTCACTCACATCTGTCGTTGATTTTACATACGGTCCTAAGTGACATTTGGTCACTAACTTATATATATATTATATATATATATATATATATATATATATATATAATAATATTAATAATAATATGATAGATAGAATGCGCTTGGCCAAGGAGCTCACAACATTGCCATCGGGAAGTATAACGAACCTACACACAAACTCTGTGTAACCATGAACTTTTATAGTCTGGTTAATACAGTTTAGTGAGAACAACTCACAAACGCGGATGGCAAAACAATAACAAAGGCCTGAGTGACGGCATCTGCATACTATCTATCTATCTATATATATATTAAAATATATAAAATATATATATATATATATATAATATATATATATATAGGATGGCATACAGATGGTATGAAGTTGACCTCACTCTTTGTTATTGCTTTTTGTCATCCGCGTTTATGAGTAATTCCTATTAAACTGTATTCATCAGACTATGAACGTTTAAGGTTACACAGAGCTTTGTGTGTTGGTCCGTTATACTTCCGGATGGGAATGTGAGCTTCTTAGCCAAGCTCACACCATCTATAGTGTGTGCTTATTAATTTTGAGTTAATCCTTTTACAAATCTAGATATTTTTGTGTTGAATGGGTATGACATTTTTCGGGAAAATCCGGAAAGGAGAGAGTTGATTGGTCCGTTAACTCACTCAATCCTAGAAATTTTTGCTACTTTTCAAAATTGGAGAAAAAAAATGTATTAAAAGTGAGCATGTGCATGGATAGTTTTATTCAACTATCATTAACATGTAAAAACTAAAAACATTAGCTTTGATACTACGCGTATAATTTGTCCCAGAAAAATGTAATAAATAGGCATGGTGTAAAAGTAACCCGGGTAAACTACGGATATAGTCGGTGTTTGGGTTGAGTGAGTTAAATCTTGTGGAAGTAGTTTGAGATAGACTAACGTCTCATTATCTAAATGGCAGAAGATTAATCAACTGTCCCTTTAAACATACAGAAACCGGGCTAAGCTCCATCCAATTTCATTGGCCTTAAAACTCTGTGGATGCCACATAGACTTCGTTCTGTCTTTTTAAAGAAAGGGGGTTGGGGGGGGGAGTGATAGAGAGAGAGATAGAGAGAGAGAGATAGAGAGAGAGATAGAGAGAGATAGAGAGAAAGATAGAGAGAGAGAGATAGAGAAAGAGAGATAGAGAGATAGAGAGAGAGATAGAGAGAGATAGAGAGAGAGAGAGAGATAAGAGAGAGATAGAGAGAAGAGGATAGAGAGAGAGAGATAGAGAGAGAGATAGAGAGATAGAGAGAGAGATAGAGAGAGATAGAAGAGAAGATAGAGAAGATAGAGATAGAGAGAGAGATAGAGAGAAGATAGAGATATAATATATATATATATATATATATAGAGAGAGAGAGAAGAAGAGAGAGATAGAGAGAGAGATAGAGATATATATAATATATATATATAGATGAGAGAGAGATAGAGAGAGAGAGATAGAGGAGAGAGATAGAGAGAGAAGATAGAGAGAGAGATAGAGAGAGAGAGATAGAGAGAGATAGAGAGAGAGAGAAGGAGAGAGATAGAGAGAGAGAGATAGAGAGATAGAGAGAGAGATAGAGAAGATAGAGATAAGAGAGAGATAGAGAGAGAGATAGAGAGAGAGAGTAGAGATAGAGAGAGAAGAGAGAGAGATAGAGAGAGAGAGATAGAGAGGATAGAGAGAGATAGAGATAATGATAGATAAATATATTATATAATTATATAAAATGAGAAGAGGAAGAAGAGAGAGAGAGAGAGAGAGAGAGAGGGAGAGAGAGAAATAAGCGCTGTTAATGGGTTAGACAAAACATCATCATTCTTTTTTCCTTTTTTTCTTTTTTTTTTTTTTGCACTTTTATATAATTGCATTCGTCACTGTACTTTACACTATTGTTTTGCCCTCATCGCCCACGGCTATACATCCGTAATCTGGAGAAAAAAGTTTAAAAACCTTTTTTTTAATTTTGGCCAGAAACTCGTCCTTCAAATTTCGATCGATTCAAATCAACTTCATCTTGTCAAAACCTCTCAAACCTGCGATTTTTATTATTAAAGTCCCAGGTTTGACTGTTTTAAGCAAGGTGGGGGTCATTTCAATCGACCGATACTTGACGGACGAGTTTCCTGGCCAAAAAATTTAAATTCGCTTTCTTTTTTTCTTTCTTTCTTTCTTTCTTTCTTTCTTTCTTTCTTTTTTTCTTTCTTTCTTTCTTTCTTTCTTTCTTTCTTTCTTTTTTTCTTTCTTTCTTTCTTTCTTTCTTTCTTTCTTTTAATAGTATGGCAGTACCTATAGATAGTATGCGCTTGGCTTAGAAGCTCCAAACATTGCCATCCGGAAGTAGAACGGACCAACACACAAAACTGTGTGTATCCATGAACGTCTGGTTAATATACTTTAGTGAAAACTACTTATAAACGCGGATGGCAAAAAACAATCACAACGTCCCGAGTGACGTCATCTTCATTCTATCTATAGACCGGTGCCCAGTTGGTAAACCTCCAATTGCTTTTTTACCAATTTGACAGGGCATTGGGTTGTCTTCCTTCCTTCCTTCCTTCCTTCCTTCCTTCCTTCCTTCCTTCCTTCCTTCCTTTTTTTTTATCATCCTTTATCTTGTCATAAAACCCCCATGTAAAAAAAAAAAGTAGTTTTTGATGAAATTTGTTCTTGTTTCTATTGGACAGTAAAGATTGCTTATCGCCATTTTGATAGGACATCGGATTATTTCCCTTTCATTCGTCATACCTTATCTAATCTTAAAACCCTCCAAGTAAAAAAATAAAGTAGCACTTTAGGGAAATTGGCTCTCTAAAAATACAACAACGAAATTTGTCCTGATTTTATTTTTTTTTTTTGGGGGGGGGGGGGTGAAACCGACAGTTAAAATTTCTTATCACCATTTTGATAGGACATCCGATTATATTCATTTCTTTCGTCATACTTTATCTTATCTTATCTTATCTCATCCTTCTTATATCTCATAATATTTTATTACCGTCCTCTTTGAAAATGTCACGAGGGCGGGCAACGAACCTAACATTCTAAATCCTTCCTTGAATCCAAAATAAGTAATATAATAATTTAGAAAACAAAAATCTATTAAGTCTTCTAGACAACATCAGTGAGTTCTTTCTTTCCCATTACCCCCCCCCCCCCTTCCCCTCCCCTCCCCCTCCCCTCCCCCCACCCCCAACCTCCAACCTCCACCTCTCCCCTTTTCCTTCCCACCCTTCTTTCATTCCTCTTCCTACTCTCCTCTCTATTCTTCTTCTCTTCTTCTTCTTCTTCTTCTTCTTCTTCTTGCGATTAAATTCCCAGGCAAAATCAATACGCCTGATACCCCCCCCCCCCCCCCCCCCTCTCTCTCTCTCTCTCTCTCTCTCTCTCTCTCTCTCTCTCTCTCTCTCTCTCTCGTTCTCTTCTAGCTCTGTTATTTTTTTTTTATTTTCCTATTCGCTTTTTTTCCATTGCCCCCAAGCCATAGGGCAGTGATTAGGCGTGTAGTCAGATGGGCCCGTAACGAGGTGATAAAACCGGGATGATGAATGCAATTAGTAATTCAGGGCCGATAATTTACAAAATAAAATATAATAATAATAATAATAATAATAATAATAATAATAATAATAATAATAATAATAATATAATAATAATAATAATAATAAATAATAATAATAATAATAATAATAATAATATAATAATAATAATAATATAATAATAATGATAATAATAATAATAATAATAATAATAATAATAATAATAATAATAATAATAATAAAAAATAATAATAATAATATGATGATGAAAGATGATAATATTAATAATAATAATAATAATAATAATAATAATAATAATAATAATAATAATAATAATAATAATAATAATAATAATAATAATATATATATAATATATATAATAATAATAATAATAATAATAATAATAATAATAACAATAATAATTATTATTATTATTATTATTTTTCTTTAATTATGATAATTAATGCCTTACAAAAATTACAAAACAGGACGCGACATGTATTGTAAGAAATAGAATTATATATCCAGATGGCCGGCCGGGGAAATACAGTCAATCTTACATCCATGGAAACTCGCTGTATTCGTCTTCATATTTATATAGCTATTCATTCTCAGTTCATATAGCAAAGAAATCGAAAAAAAACAACTTATCCAGAAATTCTTAAACGTTTGGTGTCTTTGACCGTAGCCATCGTTAAGTTATAGCCTGACACTGACCATAGCCATCGTTAAGTTATAGCCTGACACTGACCGTAGCCATCGTTAAGTTATAGCCTGACACTGACCGTAGCCATCGTAAAATTATAGCCTGACACTGACCGTAGCCATCGTTAAGTTATGGCCTGACACTGACCGTAGCCATCGTAAAGTTATGGCCTGACACTGACCGTAGCCATCGTAAAGTTATGGCCTGACACTGACCGTAGCCATCGTAAAGTTATGGCCTGACACTGACCGTAGCCATCGTAAAATTATAGCCCGACACTGACCGTAGCCATCGTAAAGTTATGGCCTGACACTGACCGTAGCCATCGTAAAATTATAGCCTGACACTGACGGTAGCCATCGTGGAGTTATGGCCTGACACTGACCGTAGCCATCGTTAAGTTATAGCCTGACACTGACCGTAGCCATCGTTAAGTTATAGCCTGACACTGACCGTAGCCATCGTTAAGTTATAGCCTGACACTGACCGTAGCCATCGTAAAATTATAGCCTGACACTGACCGTAGCCATCGTTAAGTTATGGCCTGACACTGACCGTAGCCATCGTAAAGTTATGGCCTGACACTGACCGTGGCCATCGTAAAATTATAGCCTGACACTGACCGTAGCCATCGTGGAGTTAAGGCCTGACACTGACCGTAGCCATCGTTAAGTTATAGCCTGACACTGACCGTAGCCATCGTAAAGTTATGGCCTGACACTGACCGTAGCCATCGTTAAGTTATGGCCTGACACTGACCGTAGCCATCGTAGAGTTATGGCCTGACACTGACCGTAGCCATCGTTAAGGTATAGCCTGACACTGACCGTAGCCATCGTTAAGTTATAAGCCTGACACTGACCGTAGCCATCGTGGAGTTATGGCCTGACACTGACCGTAGCCATCGTTAAGTTATGGCCTGACACTGACCGTAGCCATCGTAAAATTATAGCCTGACACTGACCGTAGCCATCGTTAAGTTATGGCCTGACACTGACCGTAGCCATCGTAAAGTTATGGCCTGACACTGACCGTAGCCATCGTAAAGTTATGGCCTGACACTGACCGTAGCCATCGTTAAGTTATAAGCCTGAAACTGACCGTAGCCATCGTTAAGTTATGGCCTGACACTGACCGTAGCCATCGTTAAGTTATGGCCTGAAACTGACCGTAACCGTCAAGTTATAGCCTGACACTGAACGTGGCCTTCGTAAAGTTATAGCCTGACACTGACCGTAGCCATCGTAAAATTATAGCCTGACATTGACCGTAGCCATCGTTAAGTTATGGCCTGAAACTGACCGTAACCGTCAAGTTATAGCCTGACACTGAACGTGGCCTTCGTAAAGTTATAGCCTGACACTGACCAAAAAATGACGTCAAAATGCCAGTCTTTTGCCACAAAAGAAAACAAACCGTGAGTTGTATTCAACAGTTCAACCAATGAAATAACTTGTTTCCATGAGCTCTACTAAAGACAACTCACAAGGCACTGCAAAAAAAACAAATAATGACGTCAAACTGCCAGTCCTTTTGAATTTCAGTGTCAGGCTATAACATAACAATGGCTAAGCTGAAACCCAAAAAGACTGGCATTTTGACGTCATTATTTGTTTTTTGCACCGCCTTGTGAGTTAGTTGTCACTTTATCGTACTCTACGGCTATGTGGTCTAGTGGTATGACTCTCGCTTTCGGATCTGAAGGTCCTGAGTTCGAGCCTCGCTCGGCGCATATTCTCTCACCGTACTCGGGTGTACAATGAGTACCTGGTCGTAAACAACGTTGCCTCTGTCCGGAAAAAAAAATGTAATATCGCCTAACATGCGTTACATCCCGTCCTAATAAATGTTAAATGTTGCTGTTGGCCACGGACCTCTTGTAAAGCGATTTGAGAACGTTTAGTGGATATTGCCCTATATAGATAGAATGTGCTTGGCTAAGAAACTCATAACATTGCCATCCGGAAGTATAACGAACCACCACACAAAACTATGTGTAATCTTAAACGTTTATAGTCTGCTTAATACAGTTTAGTGAGAATCACTCACAAACGTGGATGGCAAAATACAATAACAAAGGCTTGAGTGACGTCATCTTCGAACTATCTATAAAAGCTCTATTATTTTTTTTCAATTAAAACGTCCCCAGACAGATGGCAGACAAAAGTGCTGTATTAATGTTGTGATTGTTCTTGTCATTAGTTAAAGAAGATTTTGAGCCCTAAACATCCCGTATTTTGGTATATTTCGTTCTTTTTTATGCTGTTATATTCGTATTTGGGGGGCGAAGTGGCCGAGTGGCTAGGGCATTGCACTGTGGTCCAGAAGGTCCCGCGGGTTCAAGCCCCGCTTCTGGCATTTTCGTTTGTTTTTTTTTTTCCTTGAGCAAGGTTATTAACCCCCCAATTTGCTCAGTTGAACAACATGGATGATTCCTGTTGACATCAGACATCCTGTTTAATGGATTGTCTATATTCCTTCATGGAATGCCTAGGCGAAGGGATCTTATGGTGCCGTTGCGAAAGGGCGTATTTTTTAAAATATAACTTCTTACAGTTCACAGCATTTAGCAACTTATTATCACATAATATTTAGATGCTGTTTCGACCAATTGATCTGTTAATAAATAAATAAATAAATAAATAAATAAATAAATAAATAAATAAATAAATAAATAAATAAATAAATAAAATTCCCTTTATTCATCCCATAGGGAAATTTGTCTTGAGGGTCTATTCCAAGGGAAGACTGGAATAACTCAGGCGTCAGCCGCAGTGCAGCGCCGCAAATTGAGCCAGGGCAAGGTGATGACTTGCTCAAGGCCACAAAGCGCAGCAGCAGCGGCGGGGGATCGAACTCGTTACCTTTCGGGTACGAAGCAAAGACCGTAACCGCTGAGCCACGCCGCCCCCTTAAACTTTGCAATTAATTGTTGTTGATTGCCAGCCACCAAACAAATATCATCACATATGTGACCCACCGTCTCTAATCGGTATTATGTCGGGATGTGTGAAAAAATTGAATTTACTGACAAAAACATGAAACTTGGGATTTGTTTAGATTTGTTATGTTATAGAATGAGGACAATTTCTCACAATGCAAAAGCTCAAAAAATTGGTATTTACTATCAATTTAATTTTAAAGTCACTTTTCGGGGTCCAATTTATCCCAACATAATACCGTTTCGAGACGAAGGGTCACATATTACGCTGATCAATCAAAATTACTCCCGACAATGACCCAAAAAGCATATCTGGTACGCCCAAAATATTTGCAGTCATGTGGGGTTGTTTTTTGGGGGGGTTTGCTGGGGTTTTTTTGTTTTTGTTTTTTTTTTTTGTTTTTTTTGTTGTTTTTTTTTTTTTTGGGGGGGGGGGGGGGGGGGTTGGGTCTCTTTTGTTGTTGTTTATTTTTAGAGGGAGATCACTTCAATCGATACAGATAATCTAGTCAAAAGTTTTCGAGCAAAAATGTAGAAAAGGCTTTCAGCAGGCAGAAATGTAACAAGCAAAATTGTCTCAAAAATGGGGGTAAAACATCTATTGACTTTTTCTCTTACTGCCAGTAACTATCTCACTCATGCTCCAACTGTTTAGCTATATTATATATCTTTATA
>NC_088370.1:39131450-39138950 GCF_034508935.2 Berghia stephanieae | reverse complement strand
CCAGTGGTATGACACTCGCTTTCAGATCGGAATGTCCTGGGTTCAAGACTGGCTAGGCGCATAGTTGAGTCCTTGGAAAAGGCTCTTTACTCACATTCTCTCACAGTACTTATGTGTAAAATGAGGACCTGGCCGTTAACAGCGTTGTAATATCGCCTAACTGGTGACATGTCTCGTTCTACATGTTACATGTTGATGTTGCTCAGGGACCCCCCCCCCCTCCCCTGTAAAAATGCGCTTTGAGCGTGTTGAGTGGATATTGCGTTACATAAAAAAGATCAGGCGCCAGGTCTCGTTCTACATGTTACATGCTGATGTTGGTCAGGGACCCCCCTCTAATAATAATTATGTAATAATAATAATAATGTACTTTATTCATCCAAAAGGAAATTTTTGTAAAGGTCTTTGAGCACGTTTTGTGGATATTGCGCTATATCAATAACAAAAAAAAGTTCACGTTAAATAAACGAAAAGATCGCGCCACGACCCGTGGGAGGTGGGGGAGGTGTGTGTTGTGGGGGGGATGTGTGTGTGTGGGGGGGGGAGGTGGGGGAGGTGTGTGTGTGTGTGTGGGGGGGGGTGTGTGTGTGGGGGGGGAGGTGTGTGTGTGGTGGGGTGTGGGGGGGGAGGTGTGTGTTGTGTGTGGGGGGGGAGGTGTGTGTGTGTGTGTGGGGGGGAGGGTGTGTGTGTGTGTGGGGGGGGAGGTGGTGTGTGTGGGGGGGGGAGGTGTGTGTGTGGGTGGGGGGGGGGGTGTGTGTGTGTGTGTGGGAGGTGGGGGAGGTGTGTGTGTGTGTGGGGGGGTGTTCTATGTTATTTAGTTCTATGCTACAACCTTCTGATGGTATATTATACTAAATGCGCTTTGAGCACGTTGAGTAGCTATTGCGCTACATAAAATAGCTCAGGCTTCAAGTCTCATTTTACATGTCACATGTTAATGTTGGTCAGGGACCCTCTTTGAGCACGTTTAGTGGATATTGCGCTATATATATATAAAAAAAAGTGCACGTTAAACAAACGAAAAGATCGCGCCACGACCCATGGGAAGTGAAGGAGGAGGGGGAAGGGGGGGGGGGGGGGTTCTATGTGAGATTTAGTTCTATGCTACAACCTAATGACGGTATATTATACGCCGACGTACCCGACCGGAGAGGTAGAGTTTGTTTAGCATTAGTAGGCGACGGGGGGAAAACAAGACAAACCTTGTGCTATTGATCCAAGGGCAAGGGGAGACGACTGGACTGAGCCTTGGCCAAATAATCATCACCCCCCCCCCCCCCCCCCCCCTAAAATAAATAAATAAATATTATAAAACATTACAACTTAACAATGAAATGTAACAAACAAACAAAAAAGGAAAAGTAAGAAAAGGCACATAACAAGATAAGAAATAAAAACATGAATATCACAGGAAATGAATATTGAAAACAGAATACGTCGATGCTAAAGATATAGATAGATAGAACGAAGTTGACGTCACTCAGGCCTTTGTTTTTGTTTTGGTTTTTTTTTTTTTTTTTGTTTGTTTTTTTTTTTTTTTTTGCCATCCAAGTTTATGAGTAATTCTCACTTCTGTATTATCCAGACTATAAAAGTTCATGGTTACACATAGTTTTATGTGTTGTTCCGTTATACTTCCGGATGGCAATGTTGTGACTTTCTTAGCCAAGCGCATACTATCTATAGACACTGTCTGGAGGTTGGTGAGGGGGGGGGGTGTTTGTCTTATTCTTCTTCTTCTTCTTCTTCTTCTTCTTCTTCTTCTTCTTCTTCTTCTTCTTCTTCTTCTTCTTCTTCTTCCTTTGCGAGATAGACTTGCGTCCTATCCAAAGGATAACAAGCAACTTCTGTTATAACGTTTTCACGTTATAGAAACTGGGATGAACCCCGGCTCTTTGGCCCAATTGCTCTGAAAGGCAAATCACAATCATTAACTTTTAAAATAATGTATCTTCATCATCATCATCATCATCATCATCATCATCATCATCATCATCATCATTATCATCATCATCATCATCATCATCATCATCATCATCATCATCATCATCATCATCATCATCATCATCAACATCATCATCATCAACATCAACATCATCATCATCATCATCATCATCATCATCATCATCATCATCATCATGTGGTTCATCATCATCATCATCATTATCATCATCATTATCATCACCATCATCATCAGCATCATCATCATCATCATCATCATCATCATCACCGTTACTATTATGACTATTATTATTGAGAGTAAGTAGGTAGGTAATAACCACGATGACAACACAAACCTCGAAATAGATTGCGTACTATAAAAATTATGCCTGACTCTGGTAAAGAATAAATAACAGTGCTTAGCGAGCCGATCTCGGGCTATGACATAACTCGAACGCTATTCCTTCTAAATGATGCAGCGGCCTGACGTTAATCCGTTACCAGCTAGGTACGATTTCACTGTAATAACAATATAGATAGTATGCAGATGACGTCACTCAGGCCTTTGTTATTGTTTTTGCCATCCGCGTTTGTGAGTTGTTCTCACTAAACTGTATTAACCAGACTATAAACGTTCATGGTTACACAGAGTTTGTGTGTTGGTCCGTTATACTTCCGGATGGCAATGTTGTGAACTCCTTGGCCAAGCGCATTCTATCTATACATATCGGGGCGAAGTGGCCGAGTGGTTAAAGTGAAGCCCCGCTTCAGGCACTTTCGTTGTTTTTTCCTTGAGCAAGATTATTAATCCCCAATTTGCTCACTTGGACAACAAGGGTGATTCCTGTTGACATCAGAAATCATGTTTGATGAGTTATCTATTTTCCTTCGTGGAATGCATATTTTTTTTAATGCATATATATATATATATATATATATATATATTTTATATATATATATATATATATATATATATATATATATATATATATCACTTGTAGAGCGGATGGAGGTGCTTGGGTCAGCGGTACGGTCTTTGCTTCGTACCCGAAAGGTACCGAGTTCGATCATCCCCGCTGCGCCGTGTGGTCTTGAGCAAGTCACCTCGCCCTAGCTCAATTTGCGGCGCTGCACTGCGGCTGGCGCTGAGTTATTCCAGTCTTCCCTTGGATTAGACCATAGAGAAAAATGTCCCCTATGGGATGAATAAAAGGGGATTTTATTATTTTTTAATTATCCTTTAATATAACCAAGACTAGGTCATGCTCTATGCGCTTCACAGTTACAAGTATGACAATCTAAAATAGCACTAACACACACACACACATACACACATATACACACACACAAACCCCCTATTTGCTCTCTTTGGACAACATAGTTGATTTCTGTTGACATCGGACGTTTGTTTGACTTTTTTTTTACTATTTATATCTCTTCATGGAATGCCTAGGCGATTATTCTTAACGGAGAGGCGTGATTTAAAAAAAAAATGGGAGTCTGTTTTTTTATTTTGTATTTTTATTTTTGTATGTGTTGTTTTGTTTTAAAGGGTTTTAGGGCGCTTGCAACACATTAAGGTCATATCAGCGCCAGTAAAAAGGAAGAAAATGGGATAGTAAAAAGTTATACTATTATAATTAAAGCACCCAAGAAAAGGTAAGACAAGGGGAAATTGGTTCAAATGAGAAACAGATGTAGATTCCAAAAACATACTATTACTGTACTTGGTTTGAGATCACCTAAAAATCTCATCCAGACACAAGCACAGGTCCCCACTAAGAGGAATACACTCAACTGTAACAAAATACAGTCCGTAACAGAGAGATGATTTACAAGGAATAAAATATCATCTCCCAAAACTCTAAATACACATTTGACTCTTTCCCTCCCAGCCAGGGTATCCGACCAGGACCAGGACATCTCATTCCAAGACAAAGACAGAAAGCATATCGGAAAACAGATATATGGGGATAGAAGACACAGTAAGTACCCCCCCCCCCCCCCACCCCCTGCCCACAATGGGAGGTCAGGAACCCCACCCAGTGATTTTGGTATAAAATACATACCATCATGACAGAAGTGAGAAGTCTGGCCGTTGAAGGGTTAAAGATAAATTCAGTGTTGACTAGTTACCATGACAACAAGCTGGGGTCATCAAGGGTGAGCAAGGGTAATAACTCCTAACCATTCGCGACCGTTGTGTAATTTGGTCCGATCACTCAACGGCTTTACTGTTTCCGAGATGTGTTAGATAATGCAAATCACAGCGGCGGACAAGGCGGTAAAAAATAACAAAGCAGAGGAGAGTTGTATGTTTATATATTATATATATATTATATATATATCTCTCTCCCCTTCCCCCTCTTTTTTTCTCTTTTCCCTTTTTTTTTTTTCCTTTTTTTTTCTCTCCCCTTTTTTTTTTTTCTTTTTCTCTTTTTTTTCTCTTTTCCCTCTCTCTCTTTTTCTCTTTTTTCTTTTTTTATCTATTTTTTTTTTCTTTTTTTTTCCTTTTTTTTTCCCTCCCCCCCCTTTTTTTTTTCCCCCTTTTTCTTTTTTTCTTTTTTTCTTTCCCCCCCTCTTTTTTTCCTCCCCTTCTCTCTTTTTTCTTCTTTTTCTCCCCCCCTTTTCCTTTTTCCTCCCCTCCCCCCTCTCTCTTCCCCCTCTCTCTCTCCGTCCTCAACCCCCAAAAAATTTTTTTTTCCCCAGCCCCCCCTTTTTTCTACATTTTCCCTTTTTTTTAAAAATTTTTTGTGCCTTGGGTCTTTTTTGGGGGTGACTCTCGTTTTTTAGGGGGAAAAGGGGGGGGTTTTTTTTTTGGGGAAAAGGGGTTTTACTCACATTTCTCATGTAGTCAGGTGAAAAATTTTTTCCCGGGGGCCTTTTTAAAAGGTTTTCTTTTGTCCGCCCCCAAAAATTTGGAAAAAATCCCCTTTTCCCCTTAAAAACTTTATGTCTGCCCTTTTCGTTTTCGGGTTTCTTTTTTCCCGGGGGGCCCCTTTTTAAAATTTTTTTTTGGGGGAAAACCCTTTTTTGTGGATAAATAAAAAAATAAAAATTTTGTTTTTATATCAATGAAAATACAACTTTTTTTTTTTTTTTTTTTTTTTTTTTTTTTTTAATTATTGAAAATTTTTTTGCGTTTTTTTTTTTTTTTGTTTTTTGTTGTTTTTTTTTTTTTTTTTTTTTTATTATTTATTTTTTTTTTTTTTTTTTTTTTTTTGTGGGTGGAAAGGGGGGGGGGCCCCAAAAAAATAACAATTCTATTGATGCGATGCTTTTTTGGGAAAATACTAAAAAAAAACCCCCCGCTAAATTTTAAAAAATCAACACACAAAACTTAAAACCCTTTAAAATCTCATTTAATTGAAAAAAATTAAAGGGGGAAAAATAACACAAAAAAGAGGGGCAAAAAAAAAAAAAAAACAAAGAGCTGAGTACTAAAACCCCTTCCTTCTTTCCGGAAAAAGCAATGGGGAAAAAATTGTTTGAACCCTTTTGGGCCCCAAAAAATTTTCCCAAACCCCGATCAAACAAAAAAAAAAAAAAAAAAAAAAAAAAAAACAAAAAAAAGAAAAACAAAAACAAAAAAAAATTTTTAGCTTTTATATAGCGAATTTTTCCCCAAAAATGCTAAAAAAAAATTTTTAAAAAAGGGTTTTCCCCGCCCCAAAAAAACCCCCTTAACATGTAGAACGAGCCCCGGAAAGCCGGGGGGGCGAAATTTTTAAAAAAAATTTTGGGGGAGGGGGAACGCTTTTTAAAAAGGCCAGGTTTTAAATTTTTTTAAAACCGGTACGGTGGGGGGAAGGGGGATTAAAAAAGGTTTTTTTCCCCCGGGAAAAAACCCTTTTTCCGACGAGCGGGCAAACCCCCGGCCCTTTCCCCTTTAAGAAAGCGAGTGTAAAACCAAAACGCCGCACAAACCCCAAACCCCAAATCAATTACTGAAAAAAAGGATAGAAACGGGGGGGGGGGGGGGGGGGGAGAGGGAAAGGGGGGGGGGGGGGGAAAAGGGGGGGGCTTTTTTTAAAAAAAAAAAAAAACACACACACCACACAAAAAAAAAAATGAAAAACCCTTGGATTGTTCCGAGGCCCCCCTCCCCGGTGACTAGATGCTCAACCAGCGAAAAACCTCTGGGGGAGAAAGGCGAAAGGGGGATTTATAACCTAACAAATTTGAAAAAAAACCTACCCCACATACATGTAAGCTGTTGGTATCCCCCCACCATCCCAGAAGATCGAAAATAACCCTCCCCCCCCCCCCCCCCCCACCCCACCGTCCCCCGCTCCAACTTCTCACAATCCTCATCTCTTTACCCCTTCCTCTTCTACTCTCCTCTCTGCCCCCTCTCTCCTCTCTATTTTTTTTTTTTTAAATTCGGTTACCCTTACTACGTACAAAGTGTTTGAAAAAAACAAACGCAACATTGGTGACGATGGGGGATGGATGATGATGAGGGGAAGATGATGATTAAAATGATGATGGATGATAAAATGATGGTGACGAGGTGATGAGGGATGGGATGATATGATGGTGATGAGGGGATGATGATGATGGTGAGGGGATGGGGTGTTGATGGGGGATGATGAAATAATAATAAATAAAATAAATAATAATAATAGAAAAATAATAAAAAAATTGATAAAGAATAATAATAAATAAAATTAATAATAATAAAAATAATAATAATAAAATTAATAAAATAATAATAATAATAAAAATAAAATAATAATAATAATAATAATATAAAATAATAAAAAATAATATTAAAATTAATAAAATAATAATAATAATAAAATAATAATAATAATAATAATAATAATAATAATAATAATAATAATAATATATATAATATATAATATAATAAAATAATAATAATAAAATAATAATAATAAAAATTAATAATAAATAATAATAATAATATAATAATAATAATAAAAATATAATAATAATAATAAATAATAATAAAATAATAATAAATAATAATAATAATAATAATAATAATAATAATATAATAATAATAATAATAATAATAATAATAATAATAACAATTTATTGCATCCCAAAAAGGAATTTCTTTGTACAGACGTGTTATATACAGTAAGATAAATAGATAATGGGAATATGATGCATTATATATATATATATATATATATATATTATATATATTAATTATATATATATATATTATTATATATAATATATATCAAAGATAAAATTGTCTCTATAAATTGAAAATTGAAAAGATTGCAAAACAAATAAATTAATAAATTAACATTTACAATATTTGGATGTAAAATGCGAAAATAATTTTATAAAATGATTATTGCTTGTTATTATAAAGTCTAATACTGGACGGCAGAAAAGATTTTTGGTGTCTCTCTGTTTTAGATGAAATAGAGAAAGGGCGACCACTCCTTCCTGACACAATAACTGATGGTCTTAGTGGATGATACTGGTCATTTAATATTTTAGTTATTTTACTCATACAAAATTTCTCTTATAAAAGATCTACATTGTCTACATCATTTTTATAGCATTTAATGGATTTAT
>NC_088370.1:39071450-39121450 GCF_034508935.2 Berghia stephanieae | reverse complement strand
CCTGGGTTCGAACCTCGCTCGGCGCATAGTTGAATCCTTGGAAAAGGCTCTTTACTCACATTCTCTCACCGTACTCAGCTGTAAAAGAGTACCTAGCCGTTAACAGCGTTGTCTTTGTCCGAAAAATTGTAATATCGCCTGACAGGCGTCATGTACCGTCCTACATGTTAAATGTTGCTGTTGACCAGGGACCCCTTGTAAAGCGCTTTGAACACATTTTAGTGGATATTGCGCTATATAAAAATCTCAACAAAAAAAAAATCAAAAAAAAATAAATTTAGGCGATATTACGATTTTTTTTTAGGACAGAGACAACGCTGCTAACGTCCAGGTACTCATTTTACACCCGAGTACGGTGAGAGAATGTGAGTAAAGAGCCTTTTCCAAGGACTCAACTATGCGCCGAGCGAGGCTCGAACCGAGGACCTTCCGATCCGAAAGCGAATGTCATACTACTAAACCACATAGCCGCACTTCAGGAGCCTTAATTAAGTTAAGGTTGTTTTTGGGTTTTTTTCGGACCCCTCCGTCCACCCAGCAAATATTGGGTGACTAATTCTGTTCAATCTGGCAATAGCTAGCATTCTGTCCAAAGAATACCCAGAAAATGTTACAATGGGTATGAGTTTAGGTAGTAGGGTATGGCTCCACCTCCAAATTTATTTCGTCAACCCAGCTTCTAAAGTCCTCCTCCGCCCTAAGGAAGGATGGTTTCGTAGCCGCCTTCATGTTTAGTAACTGGACAGTGGAGGACGTGATCGCTGGTCTCTGGGGCTGCCTGACATTTCTGGCAGGTATCACTGTTTCCAAGTTTCCATCTGCACATATTTGATGCAGTTTTGCTGAGTTTAGGTTGCATGTCCCAAGTCCCATGTTTGTGAGTTTTTGCCACGATGTGAGTCATTTTAATTGATCAATATTTAAATTTAAAGGTAAAGGACGAGTTTTCTGGCCAAAATTTCAAATACATGTTTTTCCAGATTACGGCAGTATAGTATAGCTCGCTAGACAGCGGTGCGCTGCGACAGGTGCCTTGGATTTTTTTTTTCAGTCTTCCTTTGTAACCTCTCAAGACAAAATTCATAATGAGGATGAATAAAGGGAATTTCATCTTATTAATTATAACGAAGTGGTTATTGGTCACTACTGACCCACAGGCGTTGGCCAGTACTGACCAATAGCCCTGATTTGACTTCAACCATCCATTTTACTAGTGACGCTGAATCAGCTGTAAGTGTAAGAATTTCATATTCGTTTATACAGGATTATTTGTTAAGTATTTTCTTTGGGTTGGGGGGGGGGGGGGGGGGTAAAAACTATTATTATTGTTAATTTAACTACGTTTGCTTATGATTTTGATAAAATTTGGCCATATTTCCAACTCAACTGCTCTGTTAAGGTTTTAGGGTTTAAAAAAAAAATATATATTTTTGGTTTTGCTCTTTTTTTTTCGACTTATTTATATATAATATCTTCTTTTCAGTGAAGTTATGCGTGTAAAGGTTTAGGATTATCTAGATAACAGAATTACCGTTGAATGGGAATAATTTGGCCAACTTCACGTAAGCATCAATGTATGTGACATGAATATAGTCCATAAAATTTACATTCGATTGGATAAAGATAAGTCTGACTCATGAATAAGGGAACAACATAAAACAAACGTTTCGGCCTAATTCAAGTACACACAATATATATATATATATATATATATATATATATATATATATATATATATATATATATATATATATATATATATATATATATGTGTGTGTGTGTGTGTGTTTGTGTGTGTTCCCTTATTCATGAGTCAGATTTATCTTTATCTCCATTTTATTGACTCATTTAGGCATCTCTAGTAATTAGTTGTAAAGTTTAACGCCTGTAAAACAAGTTCAATCGAATGTAAATTTTATTATATGAGTCAGATTTACTCCCTTTATCTTTATCTCCGTAAAATTTTAAGCCAGAGAAGAAAAAAAAAAGTCGATTTTTTTACAGAATTCGCGAAAAGAACCTCAAAAAAATATAAAAAATTAATAAATAAAATGGCTTGAAAGCTTGTCCGTTTCTCTGTTCATTAAAAATATTTTGACCATTAATTCATATCATTACGCTACATTAATTAGGCACTAGCGCCCATTGGTCAATACTGACAAACACGTGCTAGTGTCCATTGGTCAGTACATACTGACCAAAAGCCCATGTCTTGCTTGTTTTGTTTTTAGGGGTTTTACGGCGCTTGCAACACATTAAGGTCATATCAGCGCCAGTAAAAAGGAAGAAAATGGGATAGTAAAAAGTTCTAGAATTGCAATTAAAGCACAAAAGAAAAGTTAAGACAAAGGGGAATTGGTTCAAATAGGGAACAGTAACAGATGTAGATTCCAAGAGTACACCGTCAAAGTACTTAGTTTGAGATACCTAAAAGTCTCATCCAGACACAAGCACAGGTCCCAACTAAGAGGAATACACTCAAATGTTTACCAATCATATAACATAATATGTAAACTAAACATAATACAATGCATAACAGAGAGATGATTTACAAGCAAAAAAATATCATCTCCCTACAACTATACATTCGACTGTTTCCCTCCCAGCCAGGGTCAGGACAAAACAAAGTAATCTCATTCCAAGACAACGACAGGAAACAATTGGAAAACGGGTATGGGGGGATAGAAGACACCTCATGTACCTCCCTGCCCACTATGGGAGGTCAGGATCCCCAGCCAGAAGCCTATGTCTAATTATAAATTAAAAACAAAAAACAAAAAAAAAACAAAACAAAAACAAAAACATTCGAAAACACGATGCAAATTCCACTTTCAATATATTTTTAAAATATTATCATTGTTTATTTTGCCTTGCTGGGGGGATTCGATGAGGGGTGGTATTCTTTTTTTTTATTTTTTTTTTTTTCCTTCTTTTTTTCCCCCCCAACTAATTCAGCTGATACTGATAAACCATGAGTGCACCAGTTACAAAAAAAAACATCATAATATACATATATACATTACTTAATAAACACTTCATGTAAACAATCATTTAAAAAAATATAATGATCTTTGGGGATTAACAATGCATTCCAGCTCGTCCGATTGTTTCTTTTTTTAACTAGAGCAGAAATAGGAAAGGATTAGTAACATTTTAATTCTCTTTGATATAATATCAACGACTCTTAGAAATATCAATTTAACAGGGGTTTTTTTTTTACGAATAGCAGGCCTGTAAATGGTTGGTTAAAAAATTGTCGGAACTTTTTGAATACGCGAAAATAGACACAACAGGAGAAAAATATGGACACAACACAGACATGACACGTCGATTGACTAGTCAAATCATGTCACTTTCCCCTACTTATTTATAACGAGGTCCTTATTTTATGGTATCAAAAAAAAATAATCCCAATTATTTGAGGTCCCAGGTCTGAGTTAGTTGTTAAATGAAAGGAATAGAACAATTCCTACCCCTTTGAAGGATGTTATCTAGACGTCTAGTGCTCAACATCGGAAACTGCGTATCTTCGCTCCTGTTTGTGTTACGTGTTTACGCTGATTCTTTCGTTTATTTGGATTAATTCTTATAGAAGAAGAAGAAGAAGAAGAAGAAGAAGAAGAAGAAGAAGAAGAAGAAGAAGAAGAAGAAGAAGAAGAAGAAGAAGAAGAAGAAGAAGAAGAAGAAGAAGAAGAAGAAGAAGAAGAAGACGACGACGATGAATAAGAAGAGGAGGTGGTGCGGTGGTGTGAGAGCTTTCGAAGAAGAATATATATTTCGAAGAAAAATAATTATTTCGCATTATTTCCGTCTCACATCGGGACGGAACAAAAGAAATATAGACTGAGAGATAAGAACCGGAGATATGCATGTGTGTCGGTAGCAAAATAGAGAGAAACCTTCCGGTCCGGTTCGACACACTTCTGTGTGTGCATTATTTACTGACTAGGTGTGTGTGTGTGTGTGTGTGTGTGTGTGTGTGTGAAGACGACTCGCGCGAGCTTCGCGACCTCTCTCTCACTGGCTGTGGCACAGTAGCCAGGCAGTGAATACATAAACATTTAGCGGAGCGTGTAGGTGGCATGATAATATTATAGCTAACTGATAGACGGCATGTTTTGTCTTTGATGAGACAAATAAAAAGTTTTTTTGTTTTGTTTTTTTAAGTCGGCATTGGAAACGGAATGAAATCTAATTTTTTCGAGGAACGAAATAAGTCTTTTTAATTTTATTTTCATTGGTTCTGTTCTTTGGCGTTACGAATTTAATTTTACTATTATCTTTTCTTTTTTTTTTAGCACTTATAGAACAAAATCGTACTGTCGGAAATCCGACAATAGACGGAAGATTTACAGGCCTGGAATAGGAATATGTTACGCAATTTAACACAATTAAATAGCGCTACAGTATTTAATCTAACTTTATTAAATGCTGTTTTGTTTCGCTTGGCGCATAGCTGAGTCCTTGGTGGAAAAGGCTCTTTACTCACATTCACTCACCGTACTCAGGTGTAAAATGAGTACCTGGCCATTAACATTGTTTGTTTGTTTGTTTTTAAGGGTTTT
The DNA here is from genome assembly GCF_034508935.2 of Berghia stephanieae. NCBI lineage: Eukaryota > Metazoa > Mollusca > Gastropoda > Nudibranchia > Aeolidiidae > Berghia > Berghia stephanieae. The sequence continues at coordinate 39,116,885 of NC_088370.1, read as the reverse complement.
ACGGCGCTTGCAACACATTAAGGTCATATCAGCGCCAGTAAAAAGGAAGAAAATGGGATAGTAAAAAGTTCTAGAATTACAATTAAAGCACAAAAGAAAAGGTAAGACAAAGGGGAATTGGTTCAAATAGGGAACAGATGTAGATTCCAAGAGCACACCGCCAAAGTACTTAGTTTGAGATCACCTAAAAGTCTCATCCAGACACAAGCACATGTCCCAACTATGAGGAACACACTCAAATGTTTATAAATCATATAATATAATATGTAAACTAAACATAATACAATTCATAACAGAGAGATGATTTACAAGGAAAAAAATATCATCTCCCAAAACTATAACTTTACATTCGACTGTTTCCCTCTCAACCAAGGACTCCGACCAAGGTCAGGAAAAAACCAAGCAATCTCATTCCAAGACAAAGACAGAAAGCAATTGGAAAACAGATACAGGGAGATAGAAGACACAGCAAGTACCTCCCTGCCCGCTATGGGAGGTAGGAACCCCACCCAGGCCATTAACATTAACAGCGTTGTCTCTGTCGAAAAAAAAAAAAAATGTGTCGCTGTTAGACTGGGATCCTTTGCAAATCACTTGGATCAAGTTTAGTCGATATTGCCCAATATAACAGCTCATGATTTTTTTTTTGTTTTCTTTTTTTTTAGTGATACTGCACCATATAAAAAAAAAAAAAAAAATTAATTATGCCCTTCCGCCACGACATCATAAGATATCATCGCCCAGTCATTCCATGAAGAACTATGTTTTTTTGTTTTTGTTTTTAAGGGTTTTACAGCGCTTGCAACACATTTAGGTTATATCAGCGCCAGTAAAAAGGAAGAAAATGGGATAGTAAAAAGTTCTAGAATTACAATTAAAGCACACAAGAAAAAGTAAGACATAGGGGAACTGGGAAGAAATAGGGATCAGATGTAGATTCCAAGAGCATACAACGATGTACTTAGTTTGAGATCACCTAAAAGTCTCATCCAGACACAAGCACAGGTCCCAACTATGAGGAATACACTCAAATGTTTACCAATCATATAATATAACATGTAAACTCAACATAATACAATGCATAACAGAGAGATGATTTACAAGGGAAAAAATATCATCTCCCAAACCTATAACTATACATTCGACTGTTTCCCTCCCAGCCAAGGAGCTCCGGCAAGGATCAGGACAAAACTAAGTAATCTCATTCCAAGACAATGACAGGAAACAATTGGGAAACGGATATGGGGGGATAGAAGACACAGCATGTACCTCCCTGCCCACTATGGGAGGTCAGGATCCCCACCCAGATGAAGAACTATAGATAATTCATCAAACAAGATGTATAATGTCAACAGGAATCACCCATGTTGTCCAAGTGAGCAAATTGGGGGGTTAATAATCTTGCCCAAGGAAAAAAAAAACGAAAGTGCCTGAAGCGGGGCTCGAACCCGGGACCTTCCGGGTCACAGTGCAATGCCTTAACCACTCGGCCACTTCGCCATATAAATGCTCAATAATATCACCTTATTTCGGAGCGCCAGAGAGCCACACGTAAGGGGCAACGGAATTAGGTATAGAAACAGACGGGATATTAATATTACCACCAGCTATGAAGACTTGCTTTGAAGTGGTCTAGTATAATAAGCATACGTTGGTATTTTCCTTATTTTTGTTGTTGTTGTCGTTTTTCTTTTGTTTTTTGTTTGTTTTGTATTTTTTTTTTTTACCGATTATTAAAGAAGTAAACATAGGCAGACTAATTTGAGTGGTTTCAACAACCGTTGTTGAAGAATGAGATGACGATGATGATGACACTAGTGAAGGCAATGACGATGATGATGATGATGATGATGACATACATATAATAATATCAAATAACAATGACTATTATTATAACCAACAACAAAAAAAAGCTCAATACCATTGTCAATCTAGTGGTGGTTTTAATTATGAAGATGATCATCGTGTGGATAGTGACAATAATAATAATAATGATATATATATAATAATAATAATAATAATAATAATAATAATAATAATAATAATTAATAATAATATAATAATAATAATAATAATAATAATAATAATAATAATAATAATAATAATAATAATAATAATAATTAATAATAATAATAATAATAATAATAATAATAATAATAATAATAATAATAATAATAATAATAATAATAATAATAATAATAATAATTATTATTATAATAATAATAATAATAATAATAATAATAATAATAATAATAATAATATTAATAATAATAATAATAATAATAATAATAATAATAATAATAATAATAATAATAATAATAATAATAATAATAATAATAATTATAATAATAATAATAATAATAATAATAATAATAATAATAATAATAATAATAAAATAATAATAATAATAATAATAATAATAATAATAATAATAATAATAATAATAATAATAATAATAATAATAATAATAATAATAATAATGATGATGAAGAAGAACCTGGACATGGCAATCACCAGGGGACAGAGCAAGGTACCAGATAGACTTTATAGCAGTATCATCAAGATTCAGAAATGGCATATTAAATTGCAAAACCTACCCAGGCGCCGATGTAGACAGTGACCATGTCCCAGTTGTTTGTACAGTAAGGATAAAGTTTAAAGCTATTCAGAGAACAGCTGGAAGAATAAAGAGGGATTACAGGTTATGCAAAGACAATGGCATACAAACAAAAATGAGAGAAGAATTTGAAAGTGCACTCCTGATACAAAGCCAAAGTGAACCTGATAACGAAAAATGTGAAAAACAATTTGATATATTCCAAAAGTGTGTCAAAGCAACTGCAGAAAAGCATTTACCAATAGCTCAAATAAACAGCAAAAAGGAATGGATGACAAATGAAATTCTAAACCTATTTGAAGAAAGACGAAAATGCAACAGAGGGTCTGCAGAATACCAAACATTGAACAACCACATTAAATCCAAATGCATCGAGGCACACGAGAACTATCTAGACTGGAAATGCTGCGAAATCGAAAGAGAATACAAACCCAACCCCCAACAAGCTCACCAAAGATTAAAAGAACTATCAGGGAAAAGGAAAAGCAAAGCAGCAGGAAGTTGTATCCAGAACAAACAAGGGGAACTGCTATTTGAAGAACAACATATAGAAAGCCGATGGGTAGAATACATAGGCGAACTGTACAATGATCCAAATAGAAATGAACCACCACTGAAATTCAAAGAACCATTAAGCGGACCAAACATCACCAAAAGTGAAATTGAACATGCCATGGAACGAATGAAGGATGGTAAAGCAACAGGCCCTGATGAAATATCTGTAGAGGTATTAAAAAGCCTAGGAGATCTAGCAATTGATGAACTTCACATATTATTCAACAATATATACAACACTGGGAAAATTCCAGAAGATCTCTGTAACTCTATTTTCATAGCAATACCAAAGAAAGCAGGTGCAGTCAGATGCGAAAATTTTAGAACTATAAGTTTAATAAGCCACATCAACAAATTACTGTTGCGTATAATTATCAACAGGCTAAGGAATAAGATTAACCCCGAAATCGCAGAAGAACAATATGGATTCCAACCTGACAGAGGGACAAGGAACGCAATATACCTCCTCCGTGTTTTAAGTGAAAGAGCTATACAGGTTCAGACCCCACTATACCTCTGTTTTGTCAGCTACAAAAAAAAAGCTTTTGATAGAGTACGCCATGAAGAAATACTAAAACAACTGCACTCCATTGGCGCTGATGAGAAAGACCTCAGACTCATGCAAACATTATACTACACCCAGCAGGCATCTATCAAAATCGGAAACTCTACAGGAAATTCCATTCCTATTAAGAAAGGAGTCCGTCAAGGGTGTGTTGCCTCACCAGATCTGTTTAATCTATACCAAGAAACAATCATGAGGGGCATAACTAATATGGAGGGAATAAAAGTAGGAGGTCACAACATAAATAATATAAGATACGCAGACGATACGGTACTCGTTGCAACATCAGAAATCCAACTTCAAAAGATTGTTGACAAAGTGGTAGTAGATAGTGAAGCCAAGGGAATGGAAGTGAATATCACCAAAACGGAATGCATGGTAATACAGAAAAACCCCGAAAACAACACCTGCAATATAACGATTCATGGCGAGCAACTTACCAACGTAGAAAGTTTTAAATACCTTGGTTCAATAGTGACAACAGATGGAAGATGTAACCGAGACATACGAGCAAGAATAACTCAAGCCAAACAGGCCTTTATGGACCTCGGAAACATTTTGAAAAACAAACAGATGTTCGGGATTAGATTCCGAGTCTTGAAGTGCTACGTGTGGCCAATCTTGTTATACGGATGCGAAAGCTGGACTACAAATGCAGAAACACAAAAGAACATTGAAGCTTTTGAAATGTGGTGTTTGAGAAGGATGCAGAGAATATCGTATACTGCACACAAAACGAACGAAGAAGTGCTAAAAGAAACATACCAACAAAGGAAACTAATGCCCTTAATAGCGAATCGACAACTTTCCTTTTTCGGACACATAGTAAGGAAAGATAAGAATGAATACCTGGCAAGTTGTGGAAAAATACCTGGTAAACGCGCCCGGGGGAGACAAAGAAAAACACTCATAGACCAACTGAAGGGCTTCACCAACCTAACAATCCAGGAGCTGTTTGAAAAAGCAAGAGACAGGGAGGAATGGAGAGAGATAATTCATGCAGTATCCGAAGCCTGGACCAGGCATGAAACCTAGAAGAAGAAGATGATGATGATGATGATTACTATGAATAGAGGAAGATGCAATGTGAGTAGATGAAGATGAATCTGAAGGGTGATAAATTGGAAGGGGAGGGAGAGAAAAGAAATGAACGACAAAAATGCGTTATGATGGTGATGACGATGTGACCCTGACAACCTGACAAGGATGGAGCCATGGAGCAACATTTTAGTGATAATTATTAAGACAACTATCAACAGATATCAGAGCAACGACAACGGCGTGCTAACAATTCTATGTTCCAAAGCTGACGATGTATTGTTGAAAAATACTCTCCCTGATGCTTTGTAAAAATTGGGGAAAAATGTGGAAAAAGGAATCTTATGCAGATAAAGATTTGAGAATTAACTCTTTCAGCGCCATTGGCCGCACTGTGCGGCCAGAGCAGAATCTGTTCCACTGGCCACTGGCCAATGGCCGCACAGTGCGCCCGGTCTTGAAAGGCAAAAATAATAATGTAATCCACTCCTACTTTCAACAAATGTACTATAAATTGAACCAATGGTATCATTTCTTTCATCAGAACATTCAATTTGCCCTAGGGGGGTATTTTAATTGAGATTTTGCGCTGAATTCGAATGTCGCTTTGTCTTAGATTGTCATTCTCATGCTGCATCAATCAGGTGTCAGCCATTTTGTGACGGAAATGGGAATATAGCCTAAACGTTAAAAGAGTTAAATTCAATCAAAATAAATCAATAAAAATTTAATAACACCATAATTGACAAACAAAGACCTACAAAATACTTAAGGAGTTTTTGCTGATAGCAAACTTTAGTAGACAGAACTAAATAAAGGTATGTGTTTAAAAAGGAAATGATATTATACCATCCCATCTAATATCCAGATAAAGATTTGAGAATCACAATCAAGACTAGCTCAACCAATAAAATTCAAGTACATCATACATGACAAAACTAAAAAAAAAAAAAAAAATCCTGATTAATACTCGAGTCGTTATTATTGATAGCAAAATGGAAAAAGGAAATATAAATACCATCCCTCGACAAAATATTTGAGAATCACAATAAAAACTAAACCAATAAAATTTAAGTACATCATACATTACAAAACTAAAAAACAAAAAAATAAGTCTGCAAAATATTTGAGGAGTTATTACTGATAACAAACTTTGGTTGACAGAACAAAATAAATGAAAACATATGTATCTTTAACTCTCTGGAGTTCATATGCATGGGAAATCAAACAAATTGGTTCGATTGTCAATGAGGGTGAACTCAAGAGAGTTAAAGGAATTATAATACTATCCCCAATCTAATACTAACATTAACAGTCATCTTACCTCTGTTTATCATAACCCATCTGATGGCATCAAGTATTGAGCGATATTGAGACATTTCAAAATATACAAGGCTATCAAAACGTAGCTTCATTTATTTTCATTTCTATTTTGAAATAGCGTCAGTGACTAATCGAAATGCTAAGTCCAAATTTGGAATAAATAACAATGTGAAATTGAATGTAAGCTTCAATTTAATTAGGAAAACAAATACAATGGACGGTTCGGGTTTCTCCTTTATCAACAAACAGGATGAATGAAACACTACAGATGAATGAGATAATATGGTAGTGGCGTTGTTAAGATGAATTAACAAAACATGAATGTTTTAACAACGCCACTACCACATTATCTCATTCATCTGTAGTGTTTCATTCATCCTGTTTGTTGATAAGGGGGAAACCCGAAACGCCCATTGTATTTGTTTTAGTAATTAAATTGAAGCTTACATTCACTTTCACATTATTTATTTATTTCTTCGAGCTACGAGCAGCAACATTTACATAGTCCAGATTTGGTGATATCTACCTGAGTACAGGGTTAGGTCGCTTTTGAGATGGAACTTTTGGTACAAAAATGTCCTTTTTGGATGAATAAAGTAAATTATTATTATTCTATTATTATTATTATTATTATTATTATTAGTAGTAGTAGTAGTAGTAGTAGTAGTAGTAGTAGTAGTAGTAGTAGTAGTAGTAGTAGTAGTAGTAGTAGTAGTAGTAGTAGTAGTAGTAGTAGTAGTAGTAGTAGTAGTCGCAGTTGTAGTAGTAGTAGTAGTAGTGGTGGTGGTGGTGGTGGTGGTGGTGGTGGTAGTAGTAGTAGTAGTAGTAGTAGTAGTAGTAGTAGTAGTAGTAGTAGTAGTAGTAGTAGTAGTAGTAGTAGTAGTAGTGTAGTGTGAGTAGTAGTAGTAGTAGTAGTAGTAGTAGTAGTAGTAGTAGTAGTAGTAGTAGTAGTAGTAGTAGTAGTAGTAGTAGTAGTAGTAGTAGTAGTAGTAGTAGTAGTAGTAATAATATTATTATTATTATTATTCATAGGCAGCTGATCTTTGTTTGAAATTTTCTTTTATGCAGCTGTGATCAAAGTTTGTCACAAGTTTTGAACTCCAAATCCCCCTTATCCTCTACCCCAATACTGTCGTTGTTTAAAAAAAACAAAACATAGTATATGCAATGGTAAACAAATAGCACATACTGTGTTCTTCAATAAAACGGCAGAATATTCCTCTTGTATTTTTCAGGGCTGCCCATGGTCTAAAAAGGCCTAAAATTAATTATGGGTGAAAGGTAAAGATATCTCCCTTCGACTAAAGCTAAGACTTCTCAACTCAAACGTGAAGTCTGTCCTACTGTATGGATGTGAAACTTGGAACGCATCACATGCATGTATAGGGAGGGTACAGATTTTCGTAAACAGGTGCATGCGTAAGATACTTAGAATAAAATGGATGGATAGAATAAAAAATGAAGAAGTATGGAAAAGAACACAGCAGAAACCAGTGGGAGAGGAAATAGGAAGAAGACGATGGAGGTGGATTGGACACACGCTCAGAAAGAACGACTCCACTATAACAAAGAAAGTATTGGACTGGAACCCTCAGGGCAGAAGATCAAGGGGAAGGCCACGAGGAACATGGAGAAGAATTAAAGATGAATAAAGAAGAATGATGATGATGATGATGAAAGGGCCACTTGGAATAGAATTAACGAATTTGCTAATTAAACCTGTGTCCGTACTTTATGAGATCACGATTCAGACTGTTTCATTGGTGCATCTATTTGTCCACTAATGAAGGAAAGGCTATTTGTAATTATTATATTTTTCTGGCCTGTCCTTTCAGATTTTTATCGAGTCTGATATGAGATCTAATGAATAATTTTTTAAGACATGTAGCAAGCATTAGATATGGCCTAGTTTTTAGGATGTATATCATGTATAATCATCCAAATCTTGGAGAAATAATCAGATTTTCTAAAAAAAACTTGGCCAAAAAGTCAAATCTGCATTGCATACTTGTGAATTCTGCCTCCATGAATCAGTGTTTCTTAGTTCAAATCCATTGACAAGATAAACATTATAACATGCTAAAAAGCTGTTGACTTGTTTTGTCTCTTGATTTTATGGTCCTCCACAACACACCACATAAACACTGCAAATATGTTATGTTGACTTGTGTCTCTCTGAGTTCAAAGTTGGTGACACAGCACCGCACAAACACCAATCAACTCTTGTCTTGTTTTGGAGATCGAGGTTGACGATAAGACACCGTTAAACACAGCAAATCTGTTGTCAAATTTATGGATTCAAGGCTTGTTGACAAGACACCACAAAACCCACTGGAAACTTTTAAACCTATTGTCTTGTCCCAGAGTTTCAGGTTGGAGAGACAAAGCACCATATTCATAAACACTACAAATTTAGTGTCTCCTTGTTGACAAAACCAAATGAACATTACAAATCTGCTGAACCGACTCCAAATAAGCCTTGCAAAAAATGTGTTTACTTGTCTTGTTTCTTTCTTGTGTTCAAGGTCGCTTAAAAAAACACCGCATGAACAATGTAAATCTGCTGATCTAGTCTTGTTTCAGTGTTTAAGCTTGCAGACAAGACTCAAATAAACCTTGCCAGTTAGAGAAATTGACTGTCAAGTATCATAGTCAACATCAACAAGGTTCCAAGGATGATTACGCAAGAGTCTCTTGTCGTGCTCCGCTTCAAGGAATCTCTTCTAGTTGGTCTTTGCCTTCACGTTCCCGTTCCCGAGCAGACACCCACCTGGACACAGCCACCTCCTATGGAGTAAAATCACAAAAGAAAAGAAAATGAAATATTCATTTTGATGTTGCATGAATGAATAACTTTTTTAAAATTACAAAAAATATTAAATACATGTCCACTTAGTATCAGGTAGGAAAACCAAAGAATAGAGGTGCCTAAATGAGTCAATAAAATGGAGAGAAAGATAAAGGGAGTAAATCTGACTCATAAATAAGGGAACACAAAACAAACGACGATTCGGCCTTTGGCCTTTTTCAAGTAAACACAAAATATATATATATATATATATTATATAGATGTCATAATAATATAGGTGAAAATCATGTAGCAATAGAAGAAATAAGAAATAAATAAACACATCAATCAAAAATAAATCAATAAATGCATAATTTTTTTTTTAATTCAGACATTAAAAATAGACTTGAGATCACATATAAACCTAAGGCACTGTTAAGGCATTGTATCATGCAAGATTGTTGACAATTCAACACCTAAGATTATATAAATAGCGCATTATCGAAGCAGCATTTTACAACAGATCCCAAGCCAAAAGCAACATATAACATGTAGAACAAGACATGACACACATAAGGCACTATCACAAGTTTTTCGACAAACAACACTGCTATTTGTCAGGTACCCAGAGGAAGGTGAGAAATGTGATAAAGCGCCTTTTCCAAAGACTCAATCCTATGCCGTTCACATTGAAACTTGAACCCAGGACTTTGAGTCACAAGCTGTCATCCTCAATGCCATTCCATAACAGAGCAGGCACACACCCACACACTCCACCCGCCACCACACACACACACCCACACACCCACACACATCCACACATCCCACCCGCCTCCACACACACACATACACACACACACCCACAAACACACACATATAAATAAATAAGTTTTTTAAAAATCCCTTTATTCATCCCATAGGGGAAATTTGTCTCTAGGGTCTATTCCAAGGGAAGACTGAAATAACCCAGGCGTCAGCCGCAGTGCAGCGCTGCAAATTGAGATAGGGGGAGGTGACATGTTCAAGGCCACACAGCGCAGTGGCTGGTGATCGAACTCGGTACCTTCCGGATACGAAGCAAAGACTGTACCACTGAGTCATGCTGCCCCTTAAACACCCCACCTGCCTACACATACACACACACACACAGACACACATACACACACACACACACACACACACACTTCTACATACCTTGACCGTGAATTGTGTAAGGCATTTGGGTGACTTTGAGTCTTCCTCTGACAGTCCTTTTGGGAATATCACGTAGCATATCATCAATTCCTGAGAAAGATTTAAAAAAAAAAAAAAGGGGGGGGGCGGGGGGGAGGGGGGATTGAATAATAATATAAATATAATAATAATAATAATAATAATAATAATAATAAATAATAATAATAATAATAATAATAATAATAATAATAATAATAATAATAATAATAAAATAATAATAATAAATAATAAAAATAATAATAATAAAAAATAATAATAATAATAATAATAATAATAATAATAATAATAATAATAATAAAATAATAATAATAATAATAATAAATAATAATAATAATAATAATAATAATAATAATAATAATAATAAATAATAATAATAATAATAATAAATAATAATATATAATAATAATAATAATAATAATAATAATAATAATAACAACAATAATAATTATTTGATATTATCAATGAAATGTTTGAGGGGGGGGTTTAGAAAATCTACCTTTGCAACGTGTTCAGTAACTCTGTTGAGGCCCGACAAGGCAATCCAGGAGGTCCACCGACGTGAAAAGTCCAATTCTCCGTCCTCACCATCCATGTGGGCCAGGGTACCAGCCTTCACTGGGACCACTACAACTGAATAACTGCCATGGTAGAAAGGTGGTCCTTCTCGATACAATGCTGATGAATTTAAGTAAGAGAAAAAAATTTTTTTTAATTATTAGAGGAGGCGAAGTGGCAGAATGGTTAAGGCATTGCACTGTGACCTGGAATGTCCCAGGTTCGAGCCCCGCTTCAGGCACTTTCGGTTTTTTTCCTTGAGCATGATTATTAACCCCCAATTTGCTCATTTGGACAACATGGGTGATTCCTGTTGACATCAGACACCTCGTTTGATGAATTATCTATATTCCTTCGTGGAAAGCCTTTTATGATGTTGTGGCGGAAGGGCAAAATTTTTCAAAATTAGAGACCCAAAGTGGCCAACATTTCAAAGAGCTAAAACGGGACACTCTAATGCAACAAGCAGTATGTTGGACTATTATTATATAAGAAAATCTAGATTTAGAGATTTATCTGTTCCGTGTTTTCCTTTGCTAGTCAAAAAAATCATAATTTATTTTTTTTAATTCTCCAGATTGCCAGGAACCTACACCCGTATGCTGAGGATGGCCCTCAATGTAAGCTGGAAAGAGCACATAACAAATGAAGAGCTCTACAATGACCTCCCCCCAGTGACCTCGAAGATCCAAAGAGAAGACTGAGACTTGCGGGCACTGCTGGAGACACAAGGAGGAGATTGCAAGAAGTCTTGTTCTATGGGAACCACTGAGCGAACCAAAGCAGAGGCAGGCAGAATAAAACCTACATTGACTGTCTGCTAGATGACACAGGAATGGACAACACCCGGGAGCTGCGTACGCTTATGGAGGACAGGACAGAATGGCGAAGACTTGTGGCTCATGTTGGGCGCCCCAAGGGGCGGCCTAAGTAAGTAAGTAAGTAAGTAAGATTGCCAAATCAGGACAGTCCCAATTTTATCAGTAAAGCTGACCGCCATGGAGACCACTTGCATCATACTAACAGCTGGCATGGTCATAAAGCTAAAATTTTTATCTGGTCGCTATTGGCCTGTTCCAACTATTCAGGTCCAATAGAGGTATTTTTCATGTGAGAGAAAAACATTAACATAGGATTTACTCCTTATAAAATTTCAATATATAAGAAAAAATCACAAGACTTTTTTAAAATTCTGAATGAGTATCTTTAAAAGAAAAAAAAAAAAATACCACTATGAAAAGAATTTGACACACATGTAAACTGAGAAAATTGATTCTTCCTTTTTTATCTTTTTAAAAGAAGGGTTTGAGTGTTGTAAAATTCTCTCTATAACCTCCACCCTCTGATAAATTTTCTCGAACATGAAAGAGTTTGTCAATGGCATTTCCTACAATTTTACCTAAACAACAACATATCACCTATGCAATAATCAATTACTTACTGAAATCACATCCAAACTTGAGACCAGATTTGGGGACCCAACCCTTACTCCTGAAGTAGTGGTAAGCGACGTAGCGGGGGATGAATTTTTCCTGGATCACAGTGAATCTCTGCCACATTGCCGAAATGGTCATAGGATTCTGAGGAAGGAATTATGGGTAATCGACGTTACATTTCAGTACTCTGATAAAACTTTTTTATTTAAAATTTGTTCACAACATTTTACTTCCGAGTATCTTTAAAAATTATCAATCGATTACAGCACGGTCTATTGGTATGACACTTGCCTTCGGATCAAAAGGTCCCGGGTTCAAGTCCTGCTCTGCGCATCGCATAGTTGAGTCCTTGGAAGAGGCTCTTTGCTCACATTCTCTCATCGTGCTCAGGTGTAAAATAAGTACCTAACCACACAGGTCTTGGTTCTCGATAACCGGAACACCAGTAACACAGCCCAACAAGGAACAGTTACCAGGAACCTACATCTGGAACATGTTCCTGGTCCATGTACTGGTTCCTGTGTCGAGTGTCAACAAGAAGATGTGATTTGGTTAGGAGAAAGACGAGAGAGAGAGAGAGAGAGAGAGAGAGAGAGAGAGAGAGAGAGAGAGAGAGAGAGAGAGAGAGAGAGAGAGAGAGAGAGAGAGAGAGAGAGAGAGAGAAAGAAATCCAGCCTAGGCCCCTCCCTCCTACCTCTCCGTCTGAACCACTAAGAAACACGAGTATGCACGCCGTACTACTTGGGACGCAATTGCTACAAAACTCGCCGACACTCTTGATGTATCGCTCCAATTTGGAGACAGTAACCTGTTCCGGAACAGGAACAAGGCCATAAATGAAAATGTTCCGAATACCCGGCACTACTGACCATAAACAATATTGTCTCTGTCGGAAAAAATGTTGTACTATCGTCTAACAGGTGTCATGTCTCGTCCTATAAGTTAAGTGTTGTTGTTGACTTGTGACCCCTTGTAAAACGCCTTTGAGCACGTTTATTGGATATTGCATTATATAAATGCCCAAGAGATGAAGTGAGTAGGGAAGTGCCAGAAGACAATAGAGAATAAAAAAAATTAGCGGCGGTGATGGGGGTTTGAACCCGTGACCTTACTGGTACGACAACTTCGTCTGGCTGGTGAGAGCGTGACTCTATCGTATGAGCTATCCACGACCCCATACGAGCTCATACGGTAGAGTCACACTCTCACCGGAGGCGGAGTTGTCGTACCAGTAAGGTCGTGGGTTCAAACCCCCATCACTGCCGCGAAAATTTTTTATTCTCTATTGTCTTCTAGCACTTTCCTACTCACTTCATCTCTTGTTGTTATCAACATAAGTGCCTGCTCCACTCACTTTTCTATATAAATGCTCATGTTTTCACTAAGAAGAAGTCTGGTAAAAATGGTAAGCAATGAATTCAAGATTATATACAATACAAGTAAAATCCAACTCTGCTCCTGAAAGGTTAAAAAGCATTTGTAAGTTTTTCGTAAAGCAAATCAATATACAGTGGAATCCTGATCAAACCAACACCCAGAAAGATTGGTTGACTTTAACCCTCTCCTTACCACCCCTAGGAAAATCGTCACATTCGTTACGATGCAACCGACACTTTTCTCATTCTGATTTCTCTTGTACATCACAAAATTTAAAGCAATGCTTTGATTACAGCTATAAAAATACTAAACACTGTGTTGTAGAGCTCACTTGGTACTTTTTTGTTTGAGTAAGAAAATTCTATTTTTGTCTTGGGTGGGAGTGAATTTTCGGGGGAAATTCTAAAAATAGCTGGTAAGGAGAGAAGCAAGGATGACTTTATCCATCATCAATGGAATACACTCGGATAAAGAAAAGAAAATTTGGGACCAACAAAGATATGTGGGCGTCCTTGAGATAACCAGTCGCATGGTGAAAAGTTTTGAACAGAGATATTGACAATTTTGTTTGTTTTTTGCTTTAGGTCTCTTCCAACACAATTGAGGTTATATGAGAGACCGCTGGAACAAAAAAAAAAAACAAGCAATCTAACAAAAATAGTACAAAAGTAAATCAAAATCATAACCTAAAGATATCATAAGCTAAATTATAAATAACCAAGAACAAACAGGCAGAAGATTACAGAAAAAAAAATATCCCCTGTCAAAATACAATCACATACCAAGAAGCAGATAGGCTAGTAAAGAGAAGAAGAAATGACATCACTATCGGATCGTACACCCATGCGAACATCATAGGTATATGATTCAAGGGTGATGCTCCCATCCAACCACCCGCTTTTTGACAATTTTAGTCAAGTGGTCAATTTTCATGGAAAATGAGTGCTAATCAAAAATCATAAATTTAAATCAAACATTTTTCTACATATTGATGAAATATTATAATTGAATTCTACTCCTAAATATTTTATTTTAATATTTTAATGAAGGTAATTATTATACTTAATATTAAATCTTATCAACTTTGGAGGCAATTTTCTCAAAATTAGGGTTTCACACCCTAGCCCATGCATATAACCATAACTTCATGAAAAACGCAAAACAAAAGTTTTCACCATGTGACTGATTATTTCAGGGACGCACACAGATGTTGACTTTAAGCAGCAGCTGACTTTTTAGAGTGTTGACTTGACTTTTTGCAGATTCCACTGTACATTAAATGTGCTCAAAAGTCCCTTACAAGGGTCCTAAGGCACCTGCAACTCTTATACTGAAAAACAAAGCGTGATGCCTTTAAGGCAACTATTACTATTATAATTTGTTGTTACCGGCCAGGCGCTTATTTTACACCTGAAGAGTGTGAGAGTATGTAATGTGAGTAAAGCCTTCTTTTCTACAGGGACTCAACTTTGCACAGCCTATAGACAGACTTGAACATGAGATCTACAGATAAGATGCCGGGTGCCATAGCACAAGGACACAAAGCCACAAATTTCTTCGGTAAATACTTCTAACTTTGAAGGAAATAAACGTAATTCATTTGTCATTACTATATAAATTGATTTTTTAATAATAATTTATTTCATATAAAATCAATTAATAAGATGTAAACAAAGTAATAAATAATTCCTTGAATAAAAAATAATAAACAAAAACAAAACAGAAACAAATTATTAACGCTTACCATTTCTTGGTCCATTACCCTCAAGCAGCCCAGGCCAAATGTGAGAAAAAATGCCTGTTAGTAGTTGAAAAAAAAAAAAAAGAAGAAAATTAAGAAAAATAATTATTCTGATTGAAAAAAAAAATATAGCAAGCTTATTGAACTGAAAGAAAATCAAATCTAGTCCACTTTCTAGCTGCCTGTACACACGATGTTCAAGGAATCCTAAGTTGAGAGATATATTCTGGTGGTTATTACTCCACAATTAGATACAATAGTCTGATGTCACATCGCCCAGCAACGGCGGCGTCGTGGTTCTAAACAAAGAAAATCGGTAATTATTATTCTCCATTCTGGCTCGAACTTTTCATATCTCTTGTGATCAGAATGTATAAAAGTCAAAACATGATCTTATTTATAATGTTTTTCTCCTCTGGATACACTTTTATGCTCGTCGGCGAAATATTTCATAAGGGCGTCCGCCATTGTTCCGATAGTTTAGAGCCAGTTACAATTTGTCATTACGAGGGAAGTGACGTCATGACTGTTGAAGAGTATTCTGCTTAAAAACTAATATTTCATATATTGACATTTCTATTTTATTTGATCTCTTTGAAAATGTTTTTTTTTTTTTTAATTTTTTTCAAGGAGGAAGAAAGAAGAAAGCTGGAAACCCAGAAATGTTGATTTAATTAAAGATCTTTTTTTTCTATCAATAGCCGCTGTAGGAATGCAAATGGTACAAAACTTGGGGACTTCATAGCATACTTAAGAACCAAATTATAAGAAAGGGGGATTGGTACGAAGTCACCATTAATCTTAATACTATTTTAATTTATTTTTTTTTAAATAAACGGGGAAAAAAGGAAAAAAAGAAAGAAAAAACAAGAAAAATTAAAGGATTTTTTTAAAAAATTAGACCAAAAAAAAATGTACAAATTATATATATCAAAGCTCCCAACCTATCTGAAAATTTTCACAACATCAAAAATCATTCCGTTTGAATATATTTTTTCACCACCAGCACCATACACAAGTGTAAAAGCAAAAGCAAAAATTAGCCAGTGGTCACTTTAACCACAACGAAAAAAAAACAAAAAAACAACTATTTTTGAGGATTCTAGTTAGGTAAAAAGTCCCTCAGAGCCATAGGCCCATAGAGTCGGAGTTTATCCTGGTTTCTATAGCGTGAAAAGGACAATAGCATTTTCTTGCTACCCTTTGGATAGAACGCTAGTCTATCGCAAAGTACTTTCCACCAGATCTATCAGACCCAGCTATCCAATCACTGCTGGGTGGACAGGTGGGTCAGAAAAAATCTTGACTGCACCCTGGATCGATATATATATATATAGAGAGAGAGACAAAATGTTTTTAATCTCTTACCTCTTCTAGCATGAGATAGAGCTTTTCCTCAGTCTGATAAGGATCTCTCTTCAGGCACGGCTGCCACATGATTCTCTTTCCTCCCCATCCAGGTCCAACAGCATTCATCACCATTACATCGTCATCTTCATCTTCTTCCCCTTCCTCCCCATCAGATGTGTTAGCGATGACAAAGTGATCACCGTTCTCGTCATCGCTTTGACAGTAAATTTGAGTCAAACTAGATCCGTTTCCCAAGAAAGTCTTTGCCCTCTTTCCATGCACAGCTTTGTCATCATCTCCTTCCCCTAGATCCTCATCATCAGAACTTCCAACATAAATCTCATTTGGTTCTTCGGTAACATTAGCTTTCCCTGGGTGGCTGTTCTTAACACTTTTAGCTTTTTCATCTGATGCACTGTCACCAACATCCAAATCATTCTTAACACCGATCTCGTCCACCTCCATGGAAAGATCTTCACAATTTGATTCTTTTCCCCCCAACATCCTCACACTATTTGAGCCATGCAGGTCACTCTCATTTCCAGGCTTCTTGGAAGCCAGAATATCTGAATTTAAATCATCTCTAGACACAGTGGACAATCCCTCATCACCCTTCCCAACATTCTCACAACCACTGCCATCACCTGATGACTCGACACGCTCACTTTCTTTTCCTTTCAAAGTGTTTACTTTCTCATTTTTAGTCTCAGAAGCTTCATCATCCTTATCTAAAACGCTTGAACAGTCTACTGGATTTTCTTCCACAGTTCCACGGCTTGTACTATCACAAGTCAATGAAGAAGAGATTGTAACACAGGTATCCTTACTACTGTCTAATCCTACTTCTTTACACTGTTTGTCACTGGTAGTACTATTTTCGGCATCATCAAATTCTTCAATGCCTGATTTCAACTTTTTACTTTCATTTACTTCAGAACACTCTGAAGAGGAATCAAATTTCCTCTTTACACCATTGCCATTGACATAATTTTGTACACTTTGTCTTTCCAATTTCTCCTCTCCATCTGTTTTCTTTCCTTCCGTCATTTTATCTTTAGTACCATTATTCTTTTCCTCACTCCTTTCCTTGTTGCCATCAGAACTCAAATTAGATTCTTCATCATCCAAGACTGAATTTTTACCACTGTCTTTTTTAACATCATCCCCACCAACACCATTATCATTGGTTTCATCATTCAAATCCATCTTTTCCTCACCCTCTTCATCATCAGACAAATCAATGGTAATAACATCCTTAGATGACAGTAAATCTCGCCTCCGATTTTCAACACAGATTTGAACAAAATCCATGCGCTCTAGCAAACAACTTACTTGACCAGGCGATATTTTTGACTTCAAATCCGATACTAACTCTTTGGGGATAGCATTTGCCCTAACACTCCTCTCATCGTACATCAAAATCCGAAGAAGCACAAGTTCCTGCTCCAGGCTTATTTGCTGTGAATCCATGTATTCTGAAAGCATTTTATTGAACATGTGTAAGGCAGATTGCTTACCTAAAGAGTCATCAGAAACCTGATTCAGACTGTCGTCAAAAGTGTTGGAATCCGTTTTCATCTTCAACAGTCCCGTTTTACCCAACTGAACATGCAGCTTCTGCAACATTTTATCACTAGTTTGCTCTATTTCTTTACTTGAATTTCCAAGTTCTTGATTTAGTTCTCCTCCAGTATCCTTACTCCCCATGGTTGCTTCTTCCTCAAAAACGTTCAGATATAATTGAAGTTGTGATGGAGTGACAGTTGCTAAGGGTTGCAGTGATGAGGATGACGGGATCGGAGACTGGTTACTTAGTTGTGAATAGGTGGATATGGTTCTCTGCTGATTTGTCATGATGGGATGGGATGTATTACGAGGCCAAATATTTGACTGAAGCTGAATGAAACGAGAGTGGGAATTATAAGGCGTACTGGAATAAAAGTTGTGTCTCGTTTGAGCCTGTGATGAGGAGGCATTTGGTGATTTTGATGACGGCGGACGTGGTGTAGAGGGAACAAACCTTTGTTGGAGGTTGTACAACGCCAGGTCTAAAAATGGAACAGGATCATGTCTTTGTTTCATGACTGACCCCTTTGAACTTGGACTGGCGAGTAAAGAGCTGATAGGCGGATACACGCGTTCATACACAGAGTCTGAACCGGGCTGGGAAGATTTATCTCCGTCAGTTGCTGTTGATGATGTTGTTGACTTTGCATCTGGTTTTGGTGGTTCTCCATCTTCAACCTCTTGGTGAACAGCCATACCAGTAGGCAGATGAGTGGGATCTCCAGTGAAATTGAAATGTAACACATTGTCCCATGATTTAAATCCAATGCGAGTTTTGATAAATTTTGGCACTTCTGTCATGGATCCCAGAAAAGTGACGTGTTTAACAATGATGCCCCGACCAGTGCCTGACCTTGCTGAGGGTTGGGAGAGATATTGGTGAAGTTTTGCAGGCTTGGCAGAGTCCTCTTCTACACAGATGACGTCATCGTCATCATCACTGCCATTCTCTTTCTTTGTCTCTTCAGCAGTTGCAATATTGGCAGTGCTTGAAGGAGAAGTTGCAGATGATGGAATAGGATGACCCTCTGATGGCGTTTCTGATTCTGTAATAGAATTTTGTTCTTCCTCTATAATTTTGCAGTTGACATCATCTTTCACTTCCTCTGAAATTGAGTCTGATACTTTTGCAATCTTATCGTCAGAAATTTCCAAAACACAAGGAGACGACTTAGTCTTGCTTCCTTCTTCTTTCACATCCTTTTTATCCTCATTTTGTAACTTGTCACTTCTACTATCCTCTTTAGCATTGCTATTATCAATACTAACTCCTTGATCTTTTTCCATATCAATATTTTCATGGCAACCATCTTTTTCTTCTTCTGTCCCTTCCTTCTCACCGAGCTCCGAACCATGACTGCCCAGTTCCTTGTCAATGTCACACTGCGTTTGACCACCATCACCATCTAAACTATTAGAGGGCAAAATGACTCCTTCCCTACATTCAATTTTCTTTCCTTCATCAACCGTTTCTTTCTCTTTATCTTCTCCCATTCCCCAAAAGTCTGCATCCCCCTCATTATCCGCATCATCCCAGCCTTTTGCACCAGAGTTTTTGGCATTGTCTTTATCATTTTTGTCTCCTGTTTTATTCTTCTCATCATTATCATCATCATCATCATCATCATCATCATCATCACTATTCAAAACAACAACTGCATCACTGTCCAATTCCTCCAGATTAATGATTCCCCTCTTCCCAAAACCTCTACCGTCACCACCACTGGGTCTGCCACTACCACCACCACCATCATCTTCTTGAGAATTGTTTCCTTTAAGTGATGACAACAACGAAGATAATGTAGAAGACTTTTGCCCTTGAGGATTCTGACTTTGATTGGTGATATCTTCCAAGAAATCCACTTGCTTCTTTCTCATTAATTTGTATTTAGTTTCCAGTTCAGCAAGGCCACACGGGACGCGTACAAACGTCGCAATCTGCTCTTTTGACAAAACAGCGACTTGAGTCATCAAAGCCATCAACAATGACCTCGGCATTATAGACAGCTCCTCTGGAGTTAGTTTTGTATTCTGTTCACCACCTTTGAAAGAAAATCTACTCAAAGCATAAATGTCAGTGTTCTCAAGACTATCCTCCTCCTCCTCCACATCCTCTTCCTCGTCTTCTTCCTCATCTTCGCCATCATATGCCGATAACTGTGATCGTTCCATTTCTACAATTTCATTGTACAAACTCTCCTCATCGTCAGATAATGCTTTGTAGCGGAGGTGAGCGAAATACCTGTTCAGAAAGAAAATATATATCGTATACTTTTAAACAAAAACCAATAAATCTTAGATGTTATTGAAAATTCCATTTTCAGATGAAAAAAAATAAATAAATAATGGAACCTATATAGAACTGGTAGAATCGTTCCTATATGTTTACAATACATCTTTTTTTATTTTTCATTTTGACCAGAAAACTTGCATGAACAGAATAAGATGACTCCAAAACTTGTCGAAAATCTCTGGAGCCAAAAGGCCTCAAGTCTCATCTTTAACTTTAGGCATTTTGAGGTCATCTTAATTTGTCAATGTCTGAAATTATTCCATCAAAATGAAAAAAAAAAAGTGTCTTCAGAATTTACAGTAGATCGTTGGGATAACTTGGGAATTTGATGTGAAATAATGCAAATTTGGAGCACTTGACTAAATTAGAAACATAATAACAAGAAATGAGTGAGTAAAAGTGTGCCAGAAAACAATAGAGAATAAAAACTTTGCGACAATGAGGATTCAGACCCATGACCAGACTGTTTAGGCAACTCCGTCTGACGCTCTACAATCAAGCCACCAGTGGGATGTTTTACAATCAATGCTATCCACGGCGGAGTTTCTGTAACAGTCAGGTCAGGGGTTCAAATCCTCATTGATACAAAGTTTTTATCCTCTATTGTCTTCTGGCACTTTTGTACTTGCTTCATTTCTTGTTATTATCAACATAAGTGACAGCTCCACAGACTTCTTCAAGTTAGGAAGAGAAAATCATATTTTTGGTGGTATTAAGTCTGTTAACCCAGTTTGAAATTGAATTACACTTCTTTAAAAGGAAACTCCATTCATTCGTCGACATGGGGAAGTATGTCTTTAGGCAATATTTTAATGAAAGAATCAAATAGCTCAGGCATCTGCTGTAATGCAGTGTTGTAAACAAAGCCATGGAAAGCCGTCATGTTTTGGCTACGCAATACAGAGGATGTGTCAAACCTGGCACCTCCCAGAGTAAAAAGCAAAGACCATAAAATGCAGTTACACAGTTTCAAAGTCAAATGATATTGAGCATATTGTCAGTAAACGGCGAGTGACATTTATCACAAAATTCAGGCCCCAACACTGTGTTCTTGGGTAAGGCATTTGTTACGTGTAATTGAAAAAAACATGCAACTTAAACAATATTCAATCAGCTCAAAATATACAATCCATCTAATTGAGTTCATGGCTCTCATTAAATAAGGCAGCAAGTAAGGGAGAGAGGAACCGGCTAGTTGAGCTGCAATGCGGCTCATGAAATATTGAGTCTGTTCAAACAAATGGTGGGCAACTTTTTTTGAAGAGGAAAATCTAAGAAGTTTGATAACCTACTAACATACTTGCGTTTGCTGGTGACAACTGCTTGGACCAAGTTTGTGCCATCAAGATCTGTTTCTTTCTTTGTAGCTGGCATGTTCACTCGCTGTTGTCTTGTGTCAAATGATGGTTCACTTCTGGACAAGTTCCCCTTACCAAAGAACCCCTGAGGTTGGGATTAAAAAAAAAAGAAATCTTTTCAAATGAGAAGTTGTAAACTTGTGCAACATTTGTCATATGACAAGACAAAAGAAAGAGATCGTGTTCAAGAGAAAGTGTTTTCAAAAAGAGGAGCTGTTTCAAGGCAAAGAATAGAGGGTGCAAATCTCAAAGGCAATCTATTCAATATGTACATCACTTAAAATTCATACCCAGACACAGGATCCCAATTAATTTATTGTCATATCAAATATGTTACAATCTATGGTTAAGGTGATGATGATGATGATGATGATGATGATGATGATGATGATGATGATGATGATGACAAAGCGACGACGACAATGATGATGATGATGATGATGATGATGATGTTGGATGAAAGGATGAAAGGGGAATAAAACCCACCATGTTATACAAGAAGTCCATATCACCAGAATGTTGAACAACTACAGTGCATCCTTGGAGGTAGCCAGTGAAATAGCGACAGGGAGGGTCGTTAGGTGCTTCACCCTCAAAAGTCAAAATGGGCAGAGGGGCCTCCTTTCTCACTCTGCCCCGGTGTTTCTTTCTTTTCATGGCCTCTTGTTTACTTCTTGGCATCCTGCTATGTTTATAATTTGGGTTTTGACCACCTCTGGATTTTTAGATTAAAAATACAGTAATTATTTTTGTCTTTGCCTAAGCTACAATACAATTAGAATACTACAGCATAATAGAGACTTTAATCAACTGTCATGACATGACACATTGAGCTTTATATAGCGCAATATCCACTAAATGTGCTCAAAGTGCTTTACAAGGGGTCCCTGGTCAACAGCAACATTTAACATGTAGGACAGGACATGACGCTTGTTTGGCGATATTACAATTTTCCGGACAAAAACAACGCTGTGAACGGCCAGGTACTCATTTTACACCTGAGAACGGTGAGAGAATGTGAGTAAAGAGCCTTTTCCAAGGACTCAACTATGCGCCAAAAGGCGAGGCTCGAACCCAGGACCTTCCGATCCGAAAGCTAGTGTCATACCACTAGACCACATAGCCGCACACATCTAACAGTAGGGTTGCCAATTCAAGGGGGAAAAGGTTACTGTACACATGATGTAAACACATCACCTGAACCCTGTCTGAACACTGGGCTACAGTTAAAAGACATTACATATTTTTACTTTTAAATAAATGACATTTCAGGTAAAGATAGCAATAGATGAAGAGTGATATTACATTAATACTTGCGTCCACTAAATTCCTGTTCGCCCAGTGATTGGCATTCATATATATACAGAGGTTTTTCCAACTCACTAATTTCTGTACACATAAGAACATTCGGCACCACTGAATTAAGTAAGAAAAGGTATTCCCACCGCTGATCAAATAAAATAATTTATTACTGAAATCAGGATCAGAATTATTTTTTACAGTTTTCATGGCACAATTTCAAATGAATTAGTATTAGATTATAGGATTTGAATCAACATCTTAATGAAGAGCAGCATTTTAAAGACAAACGACACAGCCAAAAAAAACTCAAAAAAAACATTTTCTTCAAGTTAAATCATAATTACAAGTTATTCACTTTATAACACATGACTTGTTTTGAGTAAAAATAAGATAAATTCCAAAGAATGGTCCCCTTTCATAACATGAATACACTGAAGTTGTCTATTCAAATTTACTCAATCGCCTCTCTTTTCATGTAGAGAAAAGATTACACCTTGTAATGGACAAAAGTAAAACAAAAACAAAGTTTTTTGGCATTTAAAGTGTTACAGTTCAGCTTTACAAAGTGCACTGTATCAACTAGAAATGCCAATCAGTAGACATCGGTAAAGGAGTGAGGTCCCTGCCGCCATCTTGCTTTCTAAAATTCTTTACACAGAGACTGAGTTGCCACCTTAGCGGTTCTTGAGTCAGAATTGCAATTGCTCATTTTTTGTCAGTTTTGGAATGACGTCATCTTTTTTCCTTTTTTAAATAATATAGTTCTTGGATTTATCTTTAAACTTTATTGTGAATAATATTCATAAAAATAAATAATATTGCTTGGCTTTGCATATTTACTAGTTGATCATTTGAGAGACAAGGAAAGCGTAATTGCCTTTTTTCGCTTGAATAATGTTTTGCGTGATCAGGTTTAAGGTAGTTTTTTTTTTTAATTGATCACTAAAATGAAACGTTTAAATATGATAAATGACAACAATTTGAATTGCTAGAAAGAATTAAGGTAACAGACAAAAAAAAAAACCGGCTAAATTTTAGCCTTGGACTACTTTAAATCATCTGGGCATGGTCTCTATGAGTATAAGCAAGATGGCAACAGGGACCTCACTCCTTTTCCAATGCCCTTCATAATAATATAATAAAATATAACGCGAGTTGCGGATTAGAAAACGCGAAGTGGGTTATTATAATTATGTAGATGAATGGTGAGCTCTGTACTCTGTGGTGACTGTGTCTTAAAATTATAAAAATAGATAAATAAAATTGCAGGTGATGATAATGATACTGATACTGAACTGTTACTGATACTTCGCGTACTGTGTACAGTAGGCTACAGTACAGTATTCAAACTGCAAAATAAGTGGTTGTCAGTTCAAGTTCAGGTCGAGCATACATATGGCTACTCTACTGTTACTGTTGTTTGACTGGGCTTTGCATTGAACTGTGACTGTCCAGTGCAAACACTCATCATTCATTTCGTTCAAATATCAATATCAACATAACATAGTATAGCCATAGCCCGCATGCAGCAAAAAAGTGAGGTGAACTTGATAACACTTTTGTTCTATCAATCTTTCACAAAATGACATTTATTTTGTTTCATCTCATAAGGTGTGCATATTATGCATATATAATTATAATGGAAGAAAAGAATTTAAAAAACAAACCTGTAAAATATAAACAAACCGGGACGGTGAAAATAGAAGAGAGCAAACGCTACAGCCAATACAATTGAGCCAGATTGACTTTTGGGAGCCAAGTTCTAATTGTAACACGGCTCTTTGATAACGCATTCTGTTTTGGTATACAAAACAAACTTCGAATGATCCTAGCACCAAACATATGTAGGTATGTCTCAATCATAGATATACACCTTGTACTACAGATGTATATCTATGGTCTCAATGCATCACTCAACAGTGCGTATGGAATACAACTTCTAGTTTAACAGAAGACGTCGCTTGTGTGTCCTTTTTGTTGTCCAACATGCGTCTCTGAGAAGTGTGGTCTCTGATTGGAAACGTTCAAAGCTAACATTGCCCTTGGAAGGGTCTCAACAACATAGAGCATGACATCGTCATCGTTGATTTCAATATATGACAAATAACTTTTCTTTACTTAAGAATCGGTTTGTTTGTAATTTGTTAATTGCTTTTTTTTTCCTATTTCATTTTTTTTTTCTTTTAGGGGGGGGGGGGGGTGTATGGGTACAGATATGCAGGTCTGAAATTCGAACGCACTTATGGGCTTAGTTTTGTAATGGGCAATACTTTGCGTCATTATTTGAGATTTCCAATAACAAAAATGAGCCCATGAAGAATTGGGTTATCAGATCTGCAAATAAGTGCACGTCGAATGAAAACAATGCGATACAGATGTGATTCTCTATTATTATTATTTATGTCAGAGAACTGTAACATATTACATAATATATTTCAATCCAGACAACGACTTAAATTTCTACCTGTAATTTTGTTAATTAACACGTCCAATTTGAATACAAGGAAATAAGAATGTTGTAAGCCTGTGCATCGATACAATGAAATACATCATGTTTTGGTCCTTGTCTTGTACTTATACTACTGAGAGAATGCAAGTGTGTTTCTGTGTACATATGTGTGCGTGTGTGTGTGTGTCATTGTAGGTTTATTTTTGTGTGTGTGTCTGGATTTTGTCCCATAAGCAGAAGGAAATATATTATTCCATGAGTTTGATTGATGCCATCCAAACAACTTAAAGACGCTTTTGAATACGCGAATATGAGTTTGAATCGAAAAAGATAAAATATCTGTCCATTATACGAACAAAATACAAGGGACTTCACTGTGAGAAAATGGTCCTTATTTACTTCCGGTTCGTAATTTGAGGAGAATTGCCAGTTTAACATTTTTATCACCAAATCTCGAAAAGTAATATTTTGAATGTCTTTTCTTATGGTAAAGTCAATTCCTAAATTCAAAGATAACAACAATTAAAAAAAAAAAAAAAGAAAGAAAGAAAACCTCATAAAATTCAAAGGGCAAGTAGCTCTATTTTTCATTGAGTTATTTCTAAAACCTATTGATGTGAGTCCAAACGAATTTTTAATACAATAGGTAGATACGATTAAAAGATGGGAGAAATAAGTTTAAAAGACGCGATTTTGTTATGAAACCCAGAAAATTATAAAATTTGAGCTAGATGTGTGACGTCCTAAAAAAAAAAAGAATTATTTCTTAAACCAAAAAAAAAAAACATTTCCTGAATATGATCATTTTGACCATTTAACTCAAATTTAAATGTCGTCATTCCGACCATTGACACATTAATTGGTCACATTTTTTTCCTTTGGTTTGTTGTTGTTGTTGTTGTTATTATTGTTATTGTTGTTGTTGTTATTGTTATTGTTGTTATTGTTATTGTTGTTGT
Organism: Berghia stephanieae; assembly: GCF_034508935.2. NCBI lineage: Eukaryota > Metazoa > Mollusca > Gastropoda > Nudibranchia > Aeolidiidae > Berghia > Berghia stephanieae. Next base: position 39,090,380 of record NC_088370.1, on the reverse strand, counting down.
TGTTGTTATTATTGTTATTGTTGTTGTTGTTATTGTTATTGTTGTTATTGTTGTTGTTGTTATTATTGTTATTGTTGTTGTTGTTATTGTTGTTGTTGTTATTGTTATTGTTGTTGATCTTATTATTAATTAATTTATCTATTTATTTACTTATTTATCTAGTTATTTGTGTGTGTGGTTGTTTCTTTTTTTTTTTTTTTTTTTTTTTTTTTTGGGGGGGGGGGGGTGTTGCTATGTGGTCTTGTATGATCTGAAGGTCCTAGTTCGAGCCCTGTTCTGCGCCTAGTTGAGTCCTTGGAAAATGCGCTTTACTTAGATACATTCTCTCTCCGTACTCAGGTGAAGAATGAGTACCTGGCCGACACACAGCGTTGTCTCTGTCGGAAAAAAAGTAATATAGCCTAACAAGCGTTATGTTTTGTTTGCCTTTGGATAGGGATCCTGTGCAAAGCGCTTTGAGCACGTTTAGTGGATATTGCGCCATATAAAAGCTCTTTTTTTAATATTAAAAATTTATTTTTAAAATAATTTCAACCTTCTTTATTCTTGCAACAGAGTAGCTATATTTAAGTTGGTTTGAGAGTAACTCCATTACAACAATGGTTTGTGAGACTTGTATGTATGTATAAGTCGACTTCATTCCGTGCTATAAGATTATTCTATGTAATATTCGTTTAGATTTTGACTTTTTTTATTGACAGTGTTAAGGTGGTGGAATGTCAAGGATAATAGCCCAATCAACAGTCATGACGTCACTTCCTTCCTAATGACGCATGGTAACTTAGTAACACTGGCTCTAAACTATCGGAACAATGGCGGACGCCCGTATAAAATATTTCTCCGGCGAGCATAAAAGCGTATCCAGAGGGGAAAAAAACATAAATTTGATCACGTTTTGACTTTTGGTTTTGACTACTGAATCCAATTCCATCATAACATTATGGCAATGATGTAGGATATCCGCATCTAACCGTCATTTTTTAAGTTTCTGCACTGTTTTGCGAGTTGTCGTTAGTAGTGCTCAAGGAAACAAGTTACCCCATTGGTTCACCTATTGAATACAACTCACGATTTGTTTTCATTTGTGGCCAAAGACTTGTCTTTTGACGTCATCTTTTGGTCAGTGTCAGGCTATAAAGTTAACGATGGCTTTGATCTGACACATATAAACTACACTTGTCTCGTCGGTAAATGAAGACATAACGTATATAATAATGTAATATGACACGACTTACTGACTTAAAGTTAAAGTTGTCCTTATCGTCCGACCGGGACGCCTCGAAAGCTTGTCTAATCGTATATTTCTATGTATGTCAATTTGTTCCAAGGTTTAAAGTCCTACATTCTTTTGTTGTGGTTACTAAAGTTTGGTTGACTTGATGGTTTTTACGGCATTTTACGTGTCTATATAGGACGGTGAGGTGGTCTGCCTTTGTTTGCTTTTATTTCTTATTCCCGGAGGGGTTGAACATTATGACTCCATGACTTGAATAGTGCGATTGAGATAAATTTGGCATATAATCAACTGGCATGAAAAACAAAAATCTATCTGGCCATTGATAACCTTTGTGTTGAACTTATGTGGACGACTTATCGGGCTGGGCAATTCTTGGAAAAGATTGTCCTGAATATTCGCATTCAAATAGAGCAGTAAAGTTAGGTGCCCCAAACGTAAACAAAGGTGGAGAAGCACGTGGCAAACCACATGTTCCTGTCTTGACAGCTCACGTTCCAATGTAAATAATAGAAAGAAAATAACCTTTAAAATTTGGCTGTTAGGTGGCAAAAGAAACACATATTCATAAATACTCGATCATGTATCAAATAATGTCTAGATATGGATGTTTTATGGAACAAAAGGTAAAATTTATCAACAATTACAGTCTATCTATTTTTAGACCAGAGCAAATTATTGCGCTGGTGTGAACAGAACGAGAATTATTCGGAGCCTGATTTTCAGAATAATTTAGTCTTATATTATTATTTCTGCAACTGTTAGATTTTATGTAAACATATTTTCAATACTGAAAGTGTATTGCCTACAACTCAAACTACAAAATTGGGAGACCTATATTGTGCGTAAATTATTCCGGTCCCTAACGGAAATCACTAGCAACTTGTTATTGTTTACGTTTGGGGCAGCAACTTTACTGTTCTATAAATTTATTTTTGATCTTTTCCCATTTTGGTACCGGAAAGCGATCTCTCTTTTCTTTTTTGTTTTGGTTGTTGTTTTATATAAACTGAATGGGCTGATCTATTTTAACAACAAAAGTAATAAATATGTAATTCTCTCTCTCTCTCTCTCTCTCTCTCTCTCTCTCTCTCTCTCTCTCTCTCTCTCTCTCTCTCTCTCTCTCTCTCTCTCTCTCTGGAGTGTAACGGGACAATAGTTTTTAATCGGGACATCGGTTATTGAATCGCTTTGAAATCAAATCACATTTAAAAAATAATAAATATAACAAAAAATTAAACCATACATAGACCTGTCAAATAAAAATTAATGCTTGCAATAATTATTTGTGAGATATGTTGACTTATTGACCTTATAATTTGTTTACTAATTTTATGTGAACAAACTCAAACTAATTTCAAGGAAGAAGTATCTCATGATTTACATAAAGAGACATACTGTGTTAACAATCCTACAGAATCACTTTCAAATCTTCAAAACGCAGAATCAAAAGCAGCAGAGGAAGTTCTCCCAATCGAGAAAAAGATATATTATAAGTGACAAATAAGAGAGCTCTATAGTAAAAGACGAAAACTTTGTCAAGAGTTAAGTAGGCCTACCTACAAGAAACGTCCATTTAACCCGAGCAGATTATCTTCGCATGTAAACAAAAATAAATTATCACTAACATGGAGAACGCAAAAATGTGGGGTATTTCTAGAGAAGTGTCTCGACAGGAATAAATCCTCTTGAGGAAAAGCAACAAAGATTCACCAGTGCCTCAACGGATGTCCAAAGTCTCATCCAATAAACTGCTCAGTTTGTGGAACGCAATCTTTCCTGAAAAATCCAAATCTTCCAGATGCTGGCTTAAACCGCACTCAAGAGCTCACCGTGAGTCCCGAAGACCACATCAGAGAGAAAGAGCTAGAAGACAGTCTGAAAGCATGTAAAACGGTATAGCTCCAGTCAGAAACAATCTCCTCATGGAAGCATTCAATTATTCTAAAATGGGAAAAGATGAACCGTTCCGCATTCTTCGACTAATAATAATAATAATAATAATAATAATAATAATAATAATAATAATAATAATAATAATAATAATAATAATAATAATAATAATAATAATAATAATAATAATAATAATAATAATAATAATAATAATAATAATAATAAATAATAATAATAATAATAGGAAGTGTTCGGCATGTCGCTAATACGTCAAACAACATTGGCGCTAGTACCGAACCCTGAGGGACTCCATTCTTCAATTTCCTAATTTTAATCGTAGCGTCTCCCAGCGCGATGTGGAATTGTCTTTCCCCTAAGATTGAAGAGAACAACTTCAAGGTCTTTTTTGCACCTTATGATCTTTGCAAGTTTGAGCATTAATCCTTCGCACCAGACAGTATCTACTACTGCGAATAGTGGTTCCACGGTGGCCTCACTATTCGCAGTTGGCTACTACTTCGAACTTCGACAATAATATGGCGACTTACGGACTAGCTTGTAGACGGGACTTGGAACTACAATCCGGACGATCCTCGGAAAGATGTATTGCTGTACCGTCCCGGGGAATGCAGTTCCCAGTCAGTATTGTCCGGTTGGCGGATTTTCCACCAAATTGGAGGATTTTATCATCGGGTGGCGGGGAAATAATGGCCTGACGGATGGTGGATTTTTTTTTGGGCGGATCTTTGATGATTTGTATACCCTTAAAAAAAAAAGTATAGCAATCAAGGCTAATTAGTTCTTATTCCCCCCCCCCCTAAATTGACTTTAAGAAAATCTTGAGGCTCATTTTTATGCACTATGTGTTAAAACCTTTGTCGGTCAAAAGCTTCTATTAGCCTGACTACATTATCTATGAAACATTTTTTAAATGCCGACAATAAATAACTATTTGAATTGAATTGAAAAGGCTAAAATGGATCCAACGCATGGTGTGGATTTGGGGGATATCAACCCTAAATCGTCATGCCTAAATAAATAGCATTGTATACAGCTGTAAAATAGGTGAGTAGCGGTTGTTAAAACAATTATGATTCTGAGACAATGCACTAGGGTTGATTTTAAGTGTTTTAAAACAAATGGCGGATTTTGGGCAACTGTCGAAGGGGAGTAGGATAAAGTTGGCGGAATTTTTGCAAAGGCGCCTGGCAACACTGTTCCTCGCATTTGTGGCTGTGTCTCTATGTTGTGCAATATGTTTATTTTTGGTACCTATCCTTACCTTTTTGTTATTAATAGGTAGGCCTACCGTGTATTTATAGCTTGGACTCTTTTACTCCTTACTTAAATTTAACATTTTGCTCACGAGTGAATTTAACTGAAGTACCGGTCAACAAATCTGAGAGTATCATAAGAAACAAAAAAGACCACTCGTGAAGTGAAGACCTGGTAAGAGTAAGAGTAAGACGGAAAAATACAAGTGAAGGTAAGGGACCATTCGTTCATTTCATAACTATTATTGAAGATAACACAGTCTTGATCTTGTCATTATATTTTATAATTAATGGGAAATACAGGCACCATTGCCATTGATTTTATTAAGTTTTTAATTTACCTTGATGATTAATGAAATTGAAATCTCAAATTAAAATGTTTTGATTTTATTTGTTTTATTATTTATATTTATAATATAATAATATAATTTGTTCATGACAGTAAGTGTCTGCAAACTGCACTACTATCTATAGAGAGAACCGTCAACTTGAGTAACTGGTAGTTACTAACGTCTGCTTTTACGTTTAATAATTTCCCCTGCCTTTTCTGTTGTGATATTGTTACTGTTAGAGAACTTTTAACACTATGAGCAAAACCAGTTAAAGTTAAAATCGAAGAAAAGTCTCCCACATGATTTTTTAATATATTTTAATTTTAAATTTAACATGATACTCTCAACCCTCAGAGTCCGTGTATACTTTTCCTCATGTGAATCAATTCTTTGTAAAATCACAGAAAGTTTATATCTGTTTTTTAAATTTATTTTTAAAGCTTGTGATTGGGACTGATAAACAACGAGGCTTGGAATCAGCAATTATAATGGCTATGCCTTCAGAGACCGTCCAATGTGATCCTACCACAGGCAGTGTTTGGGGAAAGCCCACTAATCCAATCCAGCCATGCTCATTGACAGATGTCATGAATGAACAGATGAGTGAAGCGCTTGCCTCAGAACTAGAGGCCAGAGAGAATGACTATTTATTCCGAGAGTATCAGTATGTGGAAAAATTAAAACTGGAGTAAGAATATATTTATAAATCCTATATTATTCTTTTGGGGAAGCCTTCCGAAAGCTCATACATCCACAGTATTCTAGTTCTAAGGGGGGGGGGGGGGGGGGGGGGTTTGAGAGGGGGGAAACTTTAAAAAAAAAAAAAAGTTTTCCCCCTCCCAAACCCCCGACTATAACATTAAAAAAAAAACAAGAATACTGGGGATGTAGGAGCTTTCGGAAGGCCTCCCTTCTTTTGACTTGGATGGAGTGCAGTTATACGTAGTATGAATTCAAGTCAAACCGATACTAAGCTGCTAGATGGTGGGGACTGTAAAAAGTAAAAAACAAAAATGAATAAAACAGCTTTAAAAATAAAAAAGAACAAAATACCAAACACAGAACATTTCAGGCTCTAAACCCCTCTTCAGCCAACAATAAAAAACAATGGAAACATAAATACATTAATTGTCACCCCTCTTAAGCCAACAATAAAAAACAATGGAAACATAAATACATTAATTGTCGCCCCTCTTAAGCCAACAATAAAAAACAATGGAAACATAAATACATTAATTGTCGATCTTGTTTTTTAGTAATGTATTTATGATTTCATTGTTTTGTTTGAGCCCGAAACATTCTGTGTTTGGCGTTTTATTTTTAATTTTTTTTTTTTTTTGATGCTGTTATATTGATTATTTTGTTTATTACTGAGGATGAATGAGGAGAGTTTTATAGTTATAGAACAAATGAAATAATTACTAGGTTATCTGAAACTGAATCTATTTGGCACAAAAATATTTTGGTCAGAAAATATTTGATAGCTCTATACAGTTGTAGTTCAATCTTACGCTAACTTGTCAAGATAATATTTTACCATTTTCATCAAGAAAGCAAGGGATGTAACTCAGGTTAACACAAGTCAGCGTCATGTTGCTATTGTTGTTTCCTTAGTGGGTTTGTAATAAAGTAGTCCATGGAGCCAGAGTTTATCCCTGTTTCAATAGCATGAAATGGACAATAGAAATTGTTTGCTACTATTTGGATAGGACGCTAGTCTATCGCAAAGTACTTTCCATTAGATCTAACGGCCAGCTACACAATCACAGCTTAGTGGACAGGGGGGGGGGGGGGGGTCAGTAAAAATTCTGAACTTCACCTGGCATCGATTTTGGACTTTTATCGTGTGAAGTGAGTGCTATACCAACTTAGCTATTTGGACCCCTTGTTCGGTAATAAATGGATAAATAATGGGGGAAGTAATAGTTTGTTTGAAATTTTTTCATCCCATCATTGAATTGTTAAAGTGATAAAGAACAAAGTACCCTATTTGATTCGCCGATAACAACGTGTGTAAGCAGATAAAAGTGCCAAGAGAACATAAATCAGAATGGCATTTGTTGGGAAAGATGGCAGAATTGATCGAGCTTGAATCGGGATGATACAGATGGTGCATTGCGTTGTTCGCTGCCTTAAACACTCTACCATCTTGTTTCCCATATGTTTAAAACAAAACAAATTTAGCAAAGGTAATTAGTTGTAACATTGGAAGTTATTTTTAAAAAACTGATGAGTTTGAAAAATAATTTTTTAAAATTTCATTAATATTTTCTTTCAGAAAAGCCGCTGCAACCGCAGGCAATTCCGAGGCCCTGACAAAACCACCATCAGCAGCAGCTGCTGCTACAACTGAAAATCTCACAGATGAGGAATTAGCGGCTAAATTGGCTGCTGAAGACAGTGGGTATGATCCCAATGATGAGATTATTGCACTGATGCTTCAGAAACAGTTTGACAAGGAGTATGACACTGCTCTGTCCAAAAGGGAACAGCATTACAATGGCAATTGCAAAGGTATGGACAAGAATATTTGCTTATCCACAAAATCCTACTTAATCTGTATTTTCTATTGATGTTGGTGTCAGCTGGTGTAGAGATCTGTTTTTTTTTACTCACAACACAACCTTAATTAGGTGCAAGGGTTTGAGTGGCTAACCGACACTTTGATATTATACTTTCAACTCTTTCAACGCTGAGGCTGTATTCACATTTCCATCACAAAATGGCTGACACTTTATTGAGGCAGCATGAGAATGATAAGCTAAGTAAGACAACGCGACATTCGAATTTGATGCAAAATCTTAATTAAAATACCCCCTAGGGCCAATTGAATGTTCTGATGAAAGAAATGATACCATTGGTTCAATTTATAGTACATTTGTAGAAAGTAGGATTGGATTACATTATTATTTTAGCCTTTCAAGACCAGCCGCTTTGTGCGGCCATTGGCCAGTAGAACAGATTCTGCTCTGGCCGCACAGTGCAGCCAATGGCGCTGAAAGAGTTAAGAAAGTCATCAAACAATTTCCTCCGTCCGCCTAGTTGGAACAACACCTTGATAAGATACATTTAACAGACAGTTTCCTGTATGCACCCAGCTGACAATGGTTGGGTAGCATTGGTTGGTTAGAGTTAGATATGGTGTAAAGTACTTTGCAATAAACCAGCATCCTACTTGAATGGTAGCAAGCATTTGTTACTGTCCATTGAATTCTAGGTAAACCATGATAAACTCTGGCTCCATGAACTTCGTGGGTGTTAGGTAAAAAAATTTTGATTTTATATAGGATATTGAACAAATGCTTTTGCCTCTAATTCCAGTCCCCTGGTCTAAGACTTTTGGGATCAGTTTGCTGTAACTATACAATTTTATTATTTTGCTTTTTCTGACACTTTATCATACACATTTTTCCAGATTTCTAACATACTTCATTGTCTGCTTCCAAATCTGTCACAATCCATCATCGGGTAGCAAGTGACCATGACTGTTTGTTTCAATTGCTATCATTATTTACTTTGGTTTCACGGTCCTTACAATAACAGGATAGTGAGGAATAGCATATGATCAAAAAGATAATTTATTTCCTTTTTTGTTTGTTTTACTTCTTTTGTAAAAGTGGCCGTCTCCTTTGAAAACTACAAACGCAAGCATATGCAGTCAGAATACCAGAATGCTGAAGATTTTGATGATGACGATGACAATTATGAAGATGAATTGCCTCAATACCCTCAACAAACAGAGTGGGGTTAGTATTCTCCACAGCTTTTTCTGTTGATTAGATTTAATAAATCTTGAATGTATTGTAGCTATTCTATTCTAACTGGATGGGGTTTCTGACCTCCCATAATGGCAACGTGGCTCAGCGGTACGGTACCGAGTTCGACTACTTTCCTCATTGTGTGGCCTTGAGCAATTCACCTCGCCCTAGCTCAATTTGCGGCGCTGCACTGCGGCTTGATGCCTGGGCTATTCCTGTCTTCCCTTGGAATAGACCCGAAAGACAAATTTACCCTTGGGGATGAATAAAGGGAAATTATTTATGATTTATTTTATTTACTGTGTATTTACTATAAAGAAAAACTGTCTGTCTTCTGTCTCCAGAGAATAGCCACCTGACCATCGGCAGTCGTGGATATGTCCGACAGGGTGACAGCATCGTGACAAAGCACGACAAAGTCATTTGTGGGAGACGAAATGCTCAGAGACTCATGCAGGTTGGTAACCATGCATCCAAACAAAAATAAGAGTGATAAAGAATTTGTTCTTAATTTTTTTTTTTTCTTTTCTCAGTCCACATCCTGTTAGAAGGTCATGTCATAATTGGTTCCAGTTAATTGAAAACTTGTGAAGCAGGAACTGGTGCAATATAATAATCCTTAAACGTGTTTATTATGCGGTCCCAGACAAAGCAAAAGGAAGATGCAAAAAACATACTCTGCCATCTTTGGCAAGGCATCATTTGTCAGACTGCTACCCTTGAAGTTACCAAAAGAGGATAACTCTTATCTTATATATTGATTCTTTTTGCTATCTTACAACATTGAGCACATGATTTAGGCGGTTAAAATCCATAATAGATAGTCAACTTGAAAACACATTATTATTATTATTTTATTTTTTTTATTAAGTTTATCGTTATTATTATTATTATTATTATTATTATTATTATTATTATTATTATTTTTATCACTACTTCTATTGTTATTATCATCATCATCATCATCATCATCATCATCATCATCATCATCGTCATCATTATTATTATTATAATAATTATAATAATAATTATTATTATTATTATAATTATTATTATTATTATTATTATTATTATTATTATTATTATTATTATTATTATTATTATTATTATTATTACTATAATTATTTTTATTACTACTATTATTATTATTATCATCATCATCATTATTATTATTAATAAGCTAAACTCAATGGCATTACATTACTTTTTTTTTTACTTTTAACCTTTTCAGTTCCCACCTGAGTTTGATTGTGGAGATGGTGAAGGGATGGACATGCAGTTACCAAATCGAGTCTACAACAAACTTAAGCAGCATTCTCTATCTGAGACTAAGAAAAGTCACAAAGTGTACGAGAAGAAAGATCACTCAACTGCGGTAAGGGGATGACTGCGGCTATGTGGTCTTGTGTTATGACACTCGCTTTCGGATCGGAAGGTCCTGGGTTCAAGCCCTGCTCAGCGCATAGTTGAGTCCTTGGAAAAGGCTCTTTACTCACATTTTCTCACCGTACTCAGTTGTAAAATGAGTTCCTGGCCGTTAACAGCATTGTCTATGTCTGAAATAAAATGTAATATCGCCTACATGTTAAGTGTTGCTGTTGGCCAAGGACTCCTTGTAAAGCGCTTTGAGAATGTTTAGTGGATATTGCACGATACAAAAGCTCAATTTTTTTTTTTATAAGCTCAACTGCAGTAAGGGGATGGCTGACATGTTTATTAATTTTTTAGAAATTTAAAGCAAATTGCAGCTTAAATTCGACTTCATTATTTTTTAAAATATTTTTTTTCTTGTCTTTTTATGATTCAGTCTGAATTAATTACAAATCGTATTATCCTCCATCATTCACCTTGGTATAACAACAGCCTAACATTTGTCACTGAGAGAGCAACAATAGAGATGATACAACTCTGGTTTCAATTGCTGATACTGTTAACATGATCGATAAAAATGTCAAGATGATTTATATTTTTGAGAGATTTTGAATAAATTCTTCACAGTGGTGCTTATTTTTATGTAGTTCTTTTAGGTATACCTCTGCTCTGTCTTTGAGCTAGTTCTCTTGCCTTACATTTTTTAAATGTGCATTTTAAGCACATTGATACCCTTGGCTATATTATTTTGGCTATCTAAAATGGTCTGAAAGGAAAACAGAATCTGTTAAACTCCCTCCCACTCCCCCCCCCCCCCCCTCCTAAAAAACAAAACAAAAAAGAAACCTAAAAAAACCCCCCCAAAAAACAGGGAAACAAAGAAATGCTGTACTACAAGAAGATTTACATTTGATCAAGATGCTTATGTAAACTTGATGTCTAGAAGAAATAACATCAGTTTACTATAGATGCAATATTTCTGGCGTAACCCGAAAATCCGTTTAAAAAAAAAAAAATGGATTTTAATTTCTTTCTGGCATCTAGATCATCTTAACATAATACTGTTGTAAGGCAGTAGGTCACATTTCAAAACAAGTTTCAGGCTTTTTGGAATTTGTTGAAATGGATTTCAAGCTTTTCTGGCCTCAATTACTTGCACTCATGGGTTAAAATCTACTACATTTTAAAAAAAAGTATTTAAAAACCTGTGGATGCCTAATTGATAAGTTTGTTGATCTCTCCAGATCAAAGCTGTTGACGAGAAAACCAGAATCCTGATATTCAAGATGATAAATGCAGAGTTCCTGATGTCTGTCGACGGAGTAGTCAGTGAAGGAAAGGAAGCTGTCGTGTTGAAAGCCATTGGAGGAAGGTAAGTTTAGCATGATTTTATGAGTGGCTATGTGTTTTAAGTGCATTTTTCTTTTTATGTGAGAAGATCTGCATGTTCATTTTTGTCTTGGTGCACCAGCTGCTAAGAAGCATATCCATCTAATAAATAGAGGTGCCTAAATGAGTCAATTAAATGGAGATAGAGATAAAGGGAGTAAATCTGACTCATGAATGAACAACACAAAACAAACGACGTTTCGGCCCTTGGCCTTTATCAAGTAAACGTTGTTTATTTGGTGTTGTTCATTCATGAGTCAGATTTACTCCCTTTATCTTTATCTCCAGCATATCCATCCTATACCGGGATATTTTAAAGTTGATGAAAAACAGTTATTCCTCATATGAATTGGAGCTTTTGTTCAGTATAAGCAGATCTGCCACAAAAACAAGTTTAATCAGTAATTTACAAATTTTTTGAATGAGCCAATTGAGGTCAATTCACAATTTTCCTCCAGATCCGGGTGTTTTCACCAAAATTTAATAGGAAAATGATAAAAAATTGTTATTTTACAGAGAATATGGTATGGAAGGAAGACATATAATTTGCCATGAAACTTCGTTACTGTGGCCAGGCTTGCTACTTGGGCAGATAATACTACTAGTAATTTATAAAGCTTTTGAATATTTTGTTTTTAAATATTATTTTAAAAAAAGATTTGGCCCAATTCTTTAGATTTTAAAGGAAGAATGGATGGAAATGGATCTATTTTTAAGTAAAATTTTGTTTTATTGAAAATGTTGTGAAATTTGACATGTCTCCCAATATATTTTATGCCCCCCCCCCCTCCCCTCCCATGGTTGTTCTGTCAGGACATATTGAATCATTATTTATAACTGAATTAATCAATTATCATTTTGCGTAATCACCAGGAAAGACAACATGGAGCTGCCCGAGCATGTCATCTTGAAAGTGTTCAAGACATCCATGAATGAATTCAAGACTAGACTGAAATACATCCAAGGAGACTACCGACTCTCCAAAGACATCCTCAAGAAATTCAACCCTAGAAAGCTCATGCGGGTTTGGGCGGAGAAGGAATTTCTAAACCTGAGAAAGCTGCACAGAAACGGCGTCATGTGCCCCACGCCCTTAGCTTTGAAGAAACACATTTTGGCCATGGCATGCATTGGTGGAGACAGGCCTGCGCCGAAACTCAAAGATGTGGTTTTCAATACAGAAGACTTCCAAGACGCATTTGAGCAAACGGTGGAGTTGATGAAGTTGATGTTTGGCAAGTGTAACATGGTCCATTGTGATTTTAGTCCTTATAATTTGCTGTGGCATCAGAAAAAGGTTTGGGTTATCGACGTGGGTCAGGCTGTGGACAGGGACAATCCCAGCTCAAATTCATTCCTATTTAGGGATTGTAGAAATATATGTGATTATTTCAAACAGGGAGGGGTGTACGGGGTGCCGTCTGCTGAGAATCTGTTCAACGAAATCACAAACTATGCCTTTGAGGGAGAGGGAGAAGTGTTTGAGTCTCAGTCTCATCGGTACGACGAAGAGGGATACGCCTTTAATTTTTTCTTTGAATTGTCTGAATCGGCTAGATCACAGAAGTATGTGACTGGTGATAGCAGTGGTAGTGATAGTGAAGGTGATGACGTAGAAAATGACGATGTGGAGGAGGAGGAGGTGGAAAAATTACAAAGTGATAAAGGGGAAGCTGAGAATAAGGAAAGTTCTAGATAGGATGATCAGCTTTGAAATTTTAAAGAAAGAAAGTAAAAATATACAATTTCAGAGCATATCTCTTGTGATGGAAAATACTCACTCATAACGATGGTGAGAAAAAGATAAAAAGATAGAAATCAAGAGAAGCCAAGATTTGTTTATTACAATAAGGGATTTATTTTGTTCCTATGGTTGAGCTCGGATTGGAATTTGAGTGTATAATAAATACTTATCTGTGGATTTTTATGGTATTCTGTACATATTTAAAACTGGAGGAAATATGTAGCCTATCAGTCCATGAGATACTTGTCCAATATTTTTAGACAGTCATAATTCATAGTAGTACGGTGCAGATCTCGCAATGTCATGTCTGTCTGTGAAATTACATATTGCGATTTTGCCACTAGGGCTGACGTTGGAATCCAGCACCTTATTCCATGGGCAAAGCAAGCTGACCTGTACACCTCTGATGTTAAAGGTCAATGTTTAAGATGAGATGATGATTGGTGCAAAGGGCAAACTTCTTGCTCGGCCCATTTTTTGTACTCTTGAACAAGTTTCTGTACGCACATCACTCCCACTTGACTCAGTTGTATAATATAAGAACTTGGTTCATACATCTAAGAGAGAGAGAGAGAGTATAAATATGTGTGTGTGTGTGTGTGTGTGTGTGTGTGTGCTTGAGTGCGCTCATGTGGCATGTTTATATGTGCATACTTGCACACGTTGATTGTGCATAATAGCAAATTGTTGAAACATGAAGACAATAAAAACTATTTATTATCCAAAACAAAACAAAAAATATTTGAAATTGTCTTCCATTATTAGTTCTTTGTCAATCTATAGTGTTCTGAAAATCTATCCAAAAGTTTTTATTTTTTATTCATACATTCCTTTACCACGAATTTATATTACAATAACTCTCCCTAGCATTGTTGTTTGTTTGTTTGTTTTTAAGGGTTTTACGGCGCTTGCAACACATTAAGGTCATATCAGCGCCAGTAAAAAGGAAGAAAATGGGATAGTAGAAAGTTATAGAATTACAATTATAGCACCCTAGAAAAGGTAAGACAAAGAGGAATTGATTCAAACAGGGAGCAGATGTAGATTCCAAGAGCACACTATCAAAGTACTTAAGTTTGAGATCACCAAATGTCTCATCCAGACACAAGAACAGGTCCCCACTATAAGGAATACACTCAAATGTTTATAAATCCTATATAATATGTAAACAAAACAATACAGTGCATAACAGAGATGATTTACAAGGAAAAAAATATATCCCAAAACTATACATTTGGCTGTTTCCCTCCCAGCCAGGACTCCGGCCAGGGCAAGGATAAAACCAAGTAATCTCATTCCAAGACATAGAAAGCAAGTTGGAAAACAGATATAGAGGGAGAGAAGACACAGTAAGTACCTCCCTGCCCACTATGGGAGGTCAGGAACCCCACCCAGTTTCTAGCATTCTCTAATTCTATACATTTGTTTCCCTCCCAGCCAGGGTATCCAGGATAAAACCATTTAATTTCATTCCAATACAAAGACAGACAGCATGTTGGAAAGCTGATATAGGGGGATAGAAGACATTAAGTGCCTCCCTGCCCACTAAGGGAGGTCAGGAACCTCACCCAGAGAATCCGATGCTCATGGGAAGTAAATAAAACATTTGGTCACCCAGCTCTTGCGTGTGGTCCGTATAGAACAGCATGCTGGAAATCAGCAAGCACTATTCCGTGATGTAATAATGACATTGTCTCATTGTGCCAACATTTTAATTGAAATTATAAACACTTCTTAATTAATTCTTAAGGGTTTTACGGCGCTTGCAACACAAGGTCATATCAGCGCCAGTAAAAAGGAAGAAAATGGGATAGTAAAAAGTTCTAGAATTACAATTAAAGCACAAAAGAAAAGATGAGACAAAGGGGAATTGGTTCAAATAGGAAACGGATGTAGATTCCAAGAGCACACTATCAAAGTAATTAGTTTGAGATCACGTAAAAGTCTCATCCAGACACAAGCACAGGTCCCAATCAAGAGGAATACACTCAAATGTTTACAAATCAAATAATATATGTAAACTCAACATAATACAATGCATAATAGAGAGATGATTTACAAGGAAAAAAAATATCATCTCCCAAAATTCTAACTATACATTTGACTGTTTCCCTCCTAGCCAAGGAACTCCGGCCAGGGTCCGGACAAAACTAAGTAATATCATTCCAAGACAACGACAGGAAACAATTGGAAAACGGGTATAGGGGGATAGAAGACAAAGCAGTACCTCCCCGACCACTATGGGAGGTCAGGATCCCCATATAAACACTTCTAAAATATACCCAGCATGACATGAAATCAATATTATTAACAATAAAAGTACAAGTAAAATGAAACTGCCTGAGAAGTAAAGATTATGATTTAATTTTAATGGTATTTCTTGCATCATGAACACAGTTTATTATGCATAAAAGGTAATCACAGCTCATACTTCATACAATATTGAGATGGTAATGAAGATAAAAGTGATGTATGATGATGATAATAATAACAGCAGTAATGATAATTATAAAGTCCCATGAAAAAGCATCCCAGCTCAAACATGATCCAAGAGCATTACTACAGCTCTAATGTGAGAGAGACCACACATATAGTTTTTTAATTAGTAGGGAGATTATGATTTCCAATAAGAAAAATGAAATATGAATTTATATGGAGCATGACCAACAGTAGCATGTAGAACGGGACACGACGCCTGTTAGGCGATGTTACAATTTTTTCGGACAGAGACAATGCTGTTAACGGCCAGGTACTCATTTCATAACTGATTGCAGTGAGAGAATATGAGTAAATAGCCTTTTCCAAGGACTCAACTAAGCACCGAGAGAGGCTCGAACCCAGGACCTTCCGATCCGAAAGCGAGTATCATTCTCATACCATTAGACCACATAGCTGCATCCTTTTCTTCTTGTTCTCTATAACTGTTATATAATATCCAGTGATTGACCATAACCAACATTTGTTTTTCCTCCGACAAGATAGCATTTTTATTTTAGTCACCAACACCACAATTCAATAGTTACCCTCTTGGCAAAGAATTCCAGTGGGGGTCAAGGCAAAATGAAGAAGATTTCTCATTCCAAGATTTAATAATTAAAAAAAAAAAGTTAAATGAAAAGGGATGAGAGATTGAGAAGCTGGAGGACAGTAGAAACGGCGTGTCATCAATGAGAGATTGAGAAGCTGGAGGACAGTAGAAACGGCGTGTCATCAAAAAAATTAATTATCAAATTGAATTTGACAGAGAAATCGATAAAATCAAAACGAAGGCTTAGCCACGTCATACGTGCCGAATCTTACGAATTGTTCGTAATTTTAGACAAATTCCACGGCCAAATACGAAATTTTATGGAAAATTACAAATTTTTAGTTCTTAGTAATACTTAAATGATAATTAAAATAATAATAATGATAAGAAGAAGAACAACTACTACTACTACTACTACTATAATAATAATGATGATAATAATAATAATAATGATAATAATATTGTGGTTGTTCATACACAATTTCAGAAACTACGAATTTCCTTGTTAAATTACTAAAAATTGACATTAAAATTACTAAATTTGAAGTTTTCAATTTGGCGCATCTGCCACGTCCATTTATTCTCACCACTCTTACAGTCGTGATTATCTTCGATGCATGGTGTTGCGACGCCATGACAAAACAAGACTGAACTGGTAAATAAGAAAGCTGAAATGACATTATTTTAGAACCGATATATTGTTTCAGTGGTTTTACAGTACTTGCAACATTATTAGTTCATTTGTTTTTGTGTTTGTTTTAAAGGGTTTTATGGCGCTTGCAACACATTTAGGTCATATCAGCACCAGTAAAAAGGATGAAAATTGGATAGTAAAAACATTCTAGACGTACAATTAAAAGGACTTAAGGAAAAAGTAAGACAAAGGGGAATGGTACAAACAGGGAACATGTAGATTCCAAGAGCATAATATCAGTACTTAGTTTGAGATTACCTAAAGTTTCTCCCAGACCCAGCATAAAATCCCACTAAAAGGAATACACTTGAATATTTTTTAATCATTTGTTAAAAAAAAAAAAGAACAACAATACATAACAGAGAAATGATTTACAAGGAAAAAAAACCAAAACACCTCCCCTATACATTCAACTTTTTCCCTCCCAGCCAGGGTCAGGAGAAAACTAAGTAATCTCATTCCAAGTCAAAGACAGAATGCAATTGGAAAACATACAGGGGAATAGAAGACACAGCAAGAACCTCCCTGTGCACTATGGGAGGTCGGGAACCCCACCTAGGCCGTTGCGACTTGATGACAAAACAAGAGTAACTGGTAAATAAGAAAGCTGAAATGACGGAAAGAGAAGAGGAAGAAGGCTCCGGGCGACTTGGAGAACAGTGGAGGGAAACATGGAGGCCTTTGAAGATGATGGCCATGGACTAAGGAAGATGGAGGTCCTTCGTTTGCTGTCCTATATGCATAATGGGCATTAAGAAAGAGAGACGCCAACTTTAAATTTGGCTCACAGGAATTTCAGACACCATTCAGAGGCATTTCAATGCCGAAATTTTTGTTGTTTTTTTTATGGGTTTTAGGGCGCTTGCAACACATTTAGGTTATATCAGCGCCAGTAAAAAGGAAGAAAATGGGATAGTCTAGAATTACAATTAAAGCACCCAAGAAAAAGTAAGACAGGGGAACTGGGAACAAATAGAGAATTTCTGCAAACAAGAAAAGGGAATTGGGATGGTATTTGGCATTGTTTTTACATATTGTATAGTTCTAAATAAATAACTGATTAGAAATATATTATGTTATATAAACATAATGCCAAATACAATCCCAAAGTTTCCTTACCTAATTTCAAATGAAGTAAAGATCCAAAACCTAATGGTAGTGAAAGAGAATAGATTTGATGGTACAAGAAATGAAAGAAAGAAGACCGACTCGGAACAGTAAAGTAGATCCAAGGGTGTTCTATCCATGCATCTAAGTCTGAGACCACCAGAAAGTCACAAAAGTCCAAAAACCCTGCACAAAGAATATACAACAATGGTACATAATAATATAAATAACAATGAAATCTACAGAGATATTTGTCTATTTTTAAGGGTTTTGCAGCGCTTTACAACACTTTTACATCCTTTCAGCACCCGTAAAAGTAAAAAGGAAGAAAAGCTGACAGCAGTCAAGGAAATGTAAGACAGAGGGAACCAGTTCAAATAGGGAAAAGAATTAGATCTCGAGACCAATCATCTACAATGTGCTAAGCTTGAAATTACTAATTCTCATCACAAGAAATGGAAGTGAGTAGAAAAGTGCCAGATGACAAAAGTGAATAAAGACTTTACAACGATGAGGATTCGAACCCATGACCTGACTGTCGCAGCAACTTCACCCAGTCCCAAGAGGGACGCTCTACAATCGATGCCATCAACCACTCCAAACAAAGTGGTTTCATTCAAACGTATCTATCTTGAGTCCCTCTCGCGTCTTCTTGAGATCATAAGGGTCAATACACAAACACCATGAAAGTTTGTTGGCGAGCTAGCATTTAAGCTTATGAGCTCTAGCTCCATTCTCAACACTCACAATGTTTGTTTTGTTTTTGTTTTTCAGGGTTTTACGGCGCTTGCAACACATTAAGGTCATATCAGCGCCAGTAAAAAGGTAGAAAATGGGATAGTAAAAAGTTCTAGAATTACAATTAAAGCACCCAAGTAAAAGTAAGACATAGGGGAACTGGGAACAAATAGGGATCAGATTGATGTAGATTCCAAGAGCATACCACCAATGCACTTAGTTTGAAATCACCTACAAGTCTCATCCAGACACAAGCACAAAATCCAACAAAGAGGAACACACTCAAATGCTTACATTATACATTCAAAATAAAAATAATAATACATAACAGAGAGATGATTTACAAGGAAAAAAATATCATCTCCCAA
>NC_088370.1:39068649-39071350 GCF_034508935.2 Berghia stephanieae | reverse complement strand
TTTGAATGTCTTTTCTTATGGTAAAGTCAATTCCTAAATTCAAAGATAACAACAATTAAAAAAAAAAAAAAAGAAAGAAAGAAAACGTCATAAAATTCAAAGGGCAAGTAGCTCTATTTTTTATTGAGTTATTTCTCAAACCTATTGATGTGAGTTCAAACGAATTTTAAATACAATAGGTAGATACGATTAAAAGATGGGAGAAAATAAGTTTAAAAGACGCGATTTTGTTATGAAACCCAGAAAATTATAAAATTTGAGCTAGATATGTGACGTCCTTAAAAAAAATTATTACTTAAACAAAAAAAAAAATCATTTCCTGAATATGATCATTTTGACCGTTAAACTCAAATTTCAATGTCGTCATTCCGACCATTGACACATTAATTGGTCACATTTTTTTCCCCTTTGGTTTGTTGTTGTTGTTGTTGTTGTTGTTGTTGTTGTTGTTGTTATTGTTGTTGTTGTTGTTGTTGTTGTTGTTGTTGTTGTTGTTGTTGATCTTATTATTACTTTATTTATTTATTAATGTACTTATTTATCTAGTTATTTGTGTGTGTGGTTGTTTTTTTTTTTTTTTTTTTTTTTTTTTTTGGGGGGGGGGGGGGTTGGTTTTTTTTTTTTTGGTTTTTTTTTTTGGGGGGGGGGGATGTGCTGCTATGTGGTCTTGTATGATCTGAAGGTCCTAGTTCGAGCCCTGTTCTGCGCCTAGTTGAGTCCTTGGAAAATGCGCTTTACTTAGGTACATTCTCTCTCCGTACTCAGGTGAAGAATGAGTACCTGGACGACACACAGCGTTGTCTCTGTTGGAAAAAAGTAATATAGCCTAACAAGCGTTATGTTTTGTTCGCCTTTGGATAGGGATCCTGTGTAAAGCGCTTTGAACATGTTTAGTGGATATTGCGCCATATAAAAGCTCTTTTTTAATATTAAAAATTTATTATTAAAATAATTTCAACCTTCTTTATTCTTGCAACAGAGTAGCTATATTTAAGTTGGTTTGAGAGTAACTCCATTACAACAATGGTTTGTGAGACTTGTATGTATGTATAAGTCGACTTCATTCCGTGCTACGAGATGATTCTATGTAATATTCGTTTAGATTTTAACTTTTTTATTTACAGTGTTAAGGTGGTGGAATGTCAAGGATAATAGCCCAATCAACAGTCATGACGTCACTTCCTTCCTAATGACGCATGGTAACTTAGTAACACTGGCTCTAAACAATCGAACAATGGCGGACGCCCGTATAAAATATTTCTCCGGCGAGCATAAAAGCGTATCCAGAGGGGAAAAAACCATACATTTGACCATGTTTTGACTTTTACACATTCTGATCACAAGGCATATGAAAAGTTCTAGCCAGCATGAAGAATAAAAAGTAATGTTTTTCTTTGTTTAGAACCAAGATGGCCGCCGTTGCCGGGTGGCGTGACATCAGACTTCTGAATGCAATTCCATCATAACATTATGGCAATGATGTTGGATATCCGCATCTAACCGTCATTTTTTAAGTTTCTGCACTGTTTTGCGAGTTGTCGTTAGTAGTGCTCAAGGAAACAAGTTACCTCATTGGTTCACCTATTGAATACAACTCACGATTTGTTTTCATTTGTGGCCAAAGACTTGTCTTTTGACGTCATTTTTTGGTCAATGTCAGGCTATAAAGTTAACGATGGCTTTGATCTGACACATATAAACTACACTTGTCTCGTCGGCAAATGAAGACATAACGTATATAATAATGTAATATGACACGACTCACTGACTTAAAGTTAAAGTTGTCCTTATCGTCCGACCGGGACGCCTCGACAGCTTGTCTAATCGTATATTATGAATGTCAATCTGTTCCAAGGTTTAAAGTCCTACATTCTTTTGTTGTGGTTACTAAGGTTTAGTTGACGTGATGGTTTTACGGCATTTTACGTGTCTATATAGGACGGTGAGGTGGTCTGCCTTTGTTTGCTTTTATTTCTTATTCCCGGAGGGGTTGAACATTATGACTCCATGACTTGAATAGTGCGATTGAGATAAATTTGGCATATAATCAACTGGCATGAAAAACAAAAATCTATCTGGCCATTGATAACCTTTGTGTTGAACTTATGTGGACGACTTATCGGGCTGGGCAATTCTTGGAAAAGATTGTCCTGAATATTCGCATTCAAATAAATTTATTTTTGATCTTTTCCCATTTTGGTACCGGAAAGCGATCTCTCTTTTCTTTTTTGTTTTGGTTGTTGTTTTATATAAACTGAATGGCCTGATCTATTTTAACAACAAAAGTAATAAATATGTAATTCTCTCTCTCTCTCTCTCTCTCTCTCTCTCTCTCTCTCTCTCTCTCTCTCTCTCTCTCTCTCTCTCTCTCTCTCTCTCTCTCTCTCTCTCTTGAGTGTAACGGGACAGTAATTTTTAATCGGGACATCGGTTATTGAATCGCTTTGAAATCAAATCACATTTAAAAAATAGTAAATATAACAAAAAATTAAACCATACATAGACCTGTCAAATAAAAATTAATGCTTGCATTGCCTTAAGTTTCAAATAATTAATTGTGAGATATGTTGACTTATTGACCTTATAATTTGTTTACTAGTTTTATGTGAACAAACTCAAACTAATTTCAAGGAAGAAGTATCTCATGATTTGCATAAAGAGACATACTGTGTTAACAATCCTACAAAATCACTTTCAAATC
>NC_088370.1:38966149-39063649 GCF_034508935.2 Berghia stephanieae | reverse complement strand
ATACATAAACACATACACCCACACACACACACACTGATCTACGAAATCACATGTACAACAAACAGTGAGAAAAAAGTTAATTCAAAGGATTCAATTATGGCTAATAGACTAAATATTCAAATAATATATGTCATAATCTTATACATTAATGCATACCACAATGAAAAAAGAAAAAATCAAATGTATTTTAATTCTCCAGTAGTACCAGGTGCCTAACTAACATTTTTTTCATATTCGATCAAAACTTTTCGACAAAAAATTCCAAATCTTCGCAATTCTGTCCCTGTGGAGTTATTTACAAATTGTATAAACTTGTACATATTGGGCTTTTCAATTAAATACTTAGGTAAATATTTTCCTCTGAAATAGTTATACAGTCTGCATTCACAGATTATGTGGTACTCATCTTCAATTGAGTTACAATTTATACAGAGCCTAGAAGGAAAATCAATTTTTGGTCTCTGCCATCTCCCCCTTTCGCACATAAAATTATGAGAACCTAATCTAATTTTTGTAATGGCGAATCGAATTACTTTTTCTTTAATCTCGAATATATAGCGTACAGAATTGTCATTGTCCAAATGTTTATAAAGTCTATGATCGCTAGTTGATCTTATCTCCTCTTTACATTTTTGTAAAAAAATATCGCTAAGGCGTTGACTGAAAGTATGTAAAAACATATTCTCATTTTCAACGTGTTGATTAACCCAAACGTATCCAAAACCATATTTACACAACATTCCTCTTAGCAAAGTTACCCAGTTACTACAAGAGATATGCTCTGTAGCCTGTGTTAATAATTTATTATAAATTATCTTGACTGGATTGTTTTCTTGTAGTTTTAAAATTTTAAACCAGTATTTAATTACTCTTATTAATCGCTGATTGATTAATGGGAATACTTTTAATTCATGATATACGAAAGCTGACGGTGTAGATTTCCTTACCCCCAGTATGGATTTTAAGAATCCTAAATGCATTTGTTCCATTTTTACCGCTTCACAATAGCCCCATATTTCGTTGGAACAATTAAGTATTGGTAATATTAGAGTATTAAACAGATGGCGTTGGGTGGAAGGTGATAATTCCTGATATTGGTGGAGCAGAGAATATAAGGTAAACATTGCTCTACGACCTAGGTCTACAAGGTTCTGTATTCCTTTCGTAAATCTTCCACTACTACCAAACATAAACCCCAGATATTTGAATTGCCCTACTGTTTCTAATAATTTGTCTCTATAAAACCACCTGTCCATCATCCCGATCTTTCCACCTCTTTTAAAGGCAACGCATTTGGTTTTTGTTGTGTTAACGCGCAAACCCTATTTGTAACAGTAATCACTTAGACAATTAAGTCCTCGTTGTAAACCAGTTCTGCTTTCACTGAATAAAACCATATCATCGGCAAATAAAAGGACAGTTAACAGCAATGAGTTAATGTTTACACCTATGTCGTTATGCTGTTCAAAAGCTTCGTTAATGTCATTTATAAACACAGAGAAAAGAAACGGAGATAGAGACTCTCCCTGAAGAACCCCATTTGTTGATGTGAAGAAACATTCATCATGAGGGTCATCGCACTTGTTCGTAGTGGATTTGAAAATTGACTGTTTGATGCAAAGTTTTATTTTACTGTACATATTTTGAAGAATGTTTGTGACTTTACAACTGACTTTGTTCTTGTGTAACTTAAACCACAGAGCCCTTCTATTAACACTGTCAAATGCTTGCTTTAAGTCAATAAAAGCACAATATAAGGGCTTAGAGTTGTTTAAAAATAATTCTAATAAACCATGTAAGATAAATATGCAGTCAGTTGTTCCTCTTTGTTTTCTAAACCCAAACTGATTTTTTTTTTTTTTTTTTTTTTTTTTTTTGCCAATAAAACCGAATTTACAACAATATCGAGGAACAAAGAGGAATGGAAAAGAACAAAGAAAGTCGGCTCACTAATTAGAGACACCGAGGATGTACAAAGAAGAAAACAGCTATCAAACGCCGCACTCAGTAAACTCACCAATGTATGGATTAGAGGTGACAAAATAAAGAGAAAAACCAAACTGAAACTGTACCATGCTCTTGTAAAACCGGTACTTCTGTATAACTGCGGCACTTGGGCGTTGACAAAATCCGAAGAAGAACATCTGGATGCCTTCCATCGCACACAGCTAAGAAGGGTACTGGACATCAAATACCCCAAAAAGATCTCAAATGAATCACTCTATAAGATCACAAAAGAAAGACCAATCTCCCTTGACATTTTACAACAACGATGGCAACTTTTCGGTCACATACTACGCAGGGACAAAAACATACCAGCAAACCAAGCCATGTCGGGATACTTCCAAAAACACGGGAACCTTTTCAGAGGAAGACCGATCACAACACTCCCTGTGATCCTAAACAAAAACCTCACAACACTTGGACAAAGTATTAGTCTCATAACGGCAGGGGACCTTGAAAATCTGAGAACCCTAGCAGAGGACCGGTAATATTGGAGACACCTCACACAGGAAATACTGGAAACAGCCAAGGCGACCCGATCTTTCGGTCGAGACGCGAAAGGCATCTAAGTCAAGTAAGTCAAGTAAGTCAAACTGATTTTCTGAAATGACGTTATTTAATTCTGCCCAAGTACATAATCTCCGATTTAATATTGTAGTGAACAGTTTACCAATACAACTTAACAGCGTAATGCCTCGGTAGTTGTCTGGATTATTAATTTCCCCCTTTTTGTATATGGGTATGATTTCACCAACTGCCCATTGTTGGGGAAATATACCAATGCTAAATACTTTGTTAAAAATCTTTAGTAGAACTTGACGAAGAGCACTACCTCCATATTTTATAAATTCATTAAGAATTAAATCGTACCCCGCACTTTTGTTATTTTTCAAGCTTTTGATACTATACTCTAATTCGTTTATGTTTATATCCCCGTCCAACCATTCATCATAATGGGCATCGTGACTTTTTTCCCATTTGCTCACTTCACTTTCACCAGAGCCAAGTGGGGATTGAATATTGTTCATGGTACGGAAGTGCGTAGTAAAATCACAATCACCCATGACTAATTTCTCCCTCTTTTTGATTTTATTCCAAAACTGCTTCGGGTCACTGCGGCACAATTGTATTAGGTCATCTGCTTGCTGCAACTTTAACCTTGTCCGTTTCGTTCGGCAACATTTCCGATAGTCATTTCTTGCTTTGCACATTTTATATTTATCCAATGGATTTTTTGTTTTCTTGAATATGTTTTTCAAATTTGTAAATACCTTCCCCATTTCCCGACACTCCCCGTCATACCATCCCCTCGTTTTGGCCCTGTTACTAAGTTGTTTTCCTACTTGATGAGGTTTGGCAGCAGCCAAAATTAATTCATTTAATTTTGTGATACTAACATTAATAATCTCGTCATCGTCTCCGTCGCTATCAAGTATTTTTAAAATTTCGAGCAAATTATCAGTACATTCAACTTGTTGCATGTTAGCAATAAACTCCCCCTTTTTCTCCTCCCTCCACTTCATTCTATTTTTTTTTTATGTTGTATTGGAATGTAAATCTGGTGAATGGTTTAAAGTTTGACATGTAAGTTTCAAAACAATGGAAGCATGGTCGGAATAAGCATTAAAATCGTTCACAATAAAATTGTTCACTAAAGGTAATATGCCCAATGAACACAACGCATAGTCAATAGTACTTTGACCGTTTCTGTTACAAAAAGTCACCTTCCCTACCCCTTTATCTTCCCCCGCCCTACCATTTATGATTACCATGTCACTCATTTTACACATTCTGACAAGACGTTGCCCCCACTCATTTACTCCTTTATCTTCATTTGGACGATTGACAAGCATGTTGTTGACTGACAGGTGTTCCATTGCCATACATCTGATGCCGTCTATCGTTGTGATATTATTATCTTTTTCAAAGCTTATATTTTCTTCATAGATATATAGCCCGCCCGTCCTTGAGTTTAAATCACCTATAACGATAATGTCACCTTTCGATTTCAGTTCGGCAATCTTGTCAGTTAAAATCTCGTACCCATCTATTCCTGAGTCGAGCGTGTTGCGAGATGACGAGACGGGTTTCATATAAACACAGATAGTGTATATGTCCTCCCGTAAACCAAAATATTTTTTACACAATTTAAAAATCAGACCGTCCTCAAAATCCCAATGACACTTACTTATTCCTTTCCAAATACTGTTTTTAAAGAAGCATACTAACCCCCCACTATCTCTTTTTGCTTTTTTCCTGCGCTTGCGATGCTTACTTAAACATTCATATCCATTTAAAAACAATACATTATACTCATTCGTCCAACACTCGCTTAACACAATCATATCACAAACATTTATCTCATTCACAAAATCATCATTCTCCAGCTTCGAAACAAGACTGCCATTTACATTTAAAGACAAAACGGATAAAAAGGATACATTGTTTCTGGGGGCTCCTGGTACCTCATCCTATGCTCTCCCGACGACGTCTATCTATCTATCTATCTATCTATCTACTATCTATCTATCTATCTATCTATCTATCTATATATCTATCTATCTATCTATCTACCTATCTATTTATCCATTTATAGGTTTGTCTTTCTGTCTGTGTATCTATCCATCCATTTCATTTTTTAGTTACACGTATTTCCATCATAATAATAATAATAATAATAATAATAATAATAATAATAATAATAATAATAATAATAATAATAATAATAATAATAATAATAATAATAATAATAATAATAATAATAATAATAATACTTTATTGCATCCCAAAAAGGAAATTTTTTGTACAGACGTGTTATAATTTACACATAAGATAAAAATACAATGGAAATAGGATGTATATATATAAAAAAGGAGCAGCTCTATAACCAGAGCTGCGCTTTATAATATGAATAATTTCAACACTGTAAAATAGTTAAAACTGTCACTATAAATTGAAAATTGAAAAGATTGCAAAACAAATAAATTAATAAATTAATATTTATATTTTTAAAAAGTAAAAATGAGAAATAATTATATAAAATGATTATTGCTT
This sequence comes from Berghia stephanieae, assembly GCF_034508935.2. Lineage (NCBI taxonomy): Eukaryota > Metazoa > Mollusca > Gastropoda > Nudibranchia > Aeolidiidae > Berghia > Berghia stephanieae. The sequence goes on along the minus strand of NC_088370.1, from coordinate 39,058,591 downwards.
GTTGTTATAAAGCCTAATACTGGACGGCAGAAAAGATTTTCGGTGTCTCTCTGTTTTCGTTGAAATAGAGAAAGGGCGACCACTTCTTTCTGACATAATAATTGATGGTCTTAGTGGATGATACTGGTCATTTAATATTTTAGTTATTTTATTTATACAAAATTTCTCGTATAAAAGATCTACATCGTCAACATCATTTATATAGCGTTTAATGGATTTTTTAATATTTGAATTTATTTTGTTCCTTTCCACTGCTAAGCAATTGCCTCCCCAAGCTGTTATACAAAATGACAAAACACTTTCGATTACTGCTCTATAAAATAATGTGCAGAGGGTTTTATCTATTCTAAACGGAGAGAGTTTTGATAAAAAATATGTACGTCTGCACATCTTATGCCTAATTATTTTCAAGTGTTCATCCCACTTGAGCCTGTCATCAATCGTTACACCAAGGTATTTGTAGTGAGGAACTCGCTGGACGAATTGGTCCTTTAATTTTAACGGTTCTATCGGTTCCTTCACTCTCCTAAAGTCAATCACTAGCTCCTTTGTCTTGCTTATGTTAAGCTCTATGTTCCATCGGGAGTTCATGAATTGTTGAAGGTTCTATTTATTGTTCTGCTTTTGTACTTATAATTAAATGTTTATCCTACAACAATCTCTGTAAGTGTAAGATTAGTCAACTGTTGTCCTATTAAGTCTTAGCATGTCCTATAATTTCATGAATAATTAAAGAGGGACAAAGGAGGACCATCACCTCGATGCAGCTAGACAAAGAGATAATAGCACGTGGTGTGTATCAAAATGCACAAACACACACATATGTAACACACGCATGCTGACGTCATGAAGCATCGCCCGAGCATTATGGTCTACAGCCACAGCGCATGTGATGAGCGTTGACCAATCAGAATCATTCATTTGTAAGGTTGTCAGGGAAAAACCTAGACTTGTTTACAGTTTTTAAAGTCCATTATTGGTTGAACCATGAAATTGTGAAAACAGTCATGCTTTCTCTGAGATAGATAAAGACACGCCCTTTGCTGTGATATCTTACATCTTATTGGTGGAGAAAAAGACTCGGTATTACTAAGCCTTGGAAAGGGTGGCTCTCTGAGAGAAAGTCAACTCTCGTTTTGAATGTGTCACTGATAGTTGCATTTTTAAACTTGAAATTTATATAACTTATCGTCATTGTTTATGTTGAATTATTATGTTTTCATGTAGAAAAATGATTGTAGTTTCTGAAACAACCAAAAACTGAAATTTGATAATTTTGACCATTTCCACTTTAAAACCGGTTTTCTTCGTTTTCCAAATCCCGACTTAATACCGCTTCGAGGCGGAGGGTCACAAATGGCAAAAGATGAACCGTTCCGCATTCTTCGACTGATAATAATAATAATAATAATAATAATAATAATAATAATAATAATAATAATAATAATAATAATAATAATAATAATAATAATAATAATAATAATAATAATAGGAAGTGTTCGGCATGTCGCTAATACGTCAAACAACATTGGCGCTAGTACCGAACCCTGAGGGACTCCATTCTTCAATTTCCTAATTTTACTCGTAACGTCTCCAATGCAGCGCGATGTGGAATTGTCTTTCCCCTAAGATTGAAGAGAACAACTTCAAGGTCTTTTTTGCACCTTATGATCTTTGCAAGTTTGAGCATTAATCCTTCGCACCAGACCGTATCTACTACTGCGAATAGTGGTTCCACGGTGGCCTCACTATTCGCAGTTGGCTACTACTTCGAACTTCGACAATAATATGGCGACTTATGGACTAGCTTGTAGACGGGACTTGGAACTACAATCCGGACGATAATCGGAAAGATGTATTGTTGTACCGTCCCTGGGAATGCGGTGCCCAGTCAGTATTTTCCGGTTGGCGGATTTTCCACCAAATTGGAGGATTTTAATCATCGGGTGGCGGGCAGTGCTGGGATTACCCGCTCAAACTATTACCCGGGTAATACCCGGGTAGTGGGCTGATTACCCAGGTACCCGCGGGTACCCGTGGCAGGAGTGACTTTTTGAACAAAAAATGTTTGGGTTTTTTTTTTGGGGGGGGGGGGGGGGGGGGGGGTTTAAAAATTCTTAATTTTTTTTTATATTCGTTTATTATTTATTATTTATTACAACAAATGAAACGAAACTGAAGAAAGAAACAAGGATAATTAATTACAATGAAAAAAAAAAAACAAACAAAAAAACTTTTAAAAAACCTGAGATTCCTTTAAAAGATAAGAACTAATAGATTCTATAGTCATAATATGTTGATTCCAAAATTGAATCATATGTGTGTTAACAAACAAAGCACAAAAAAAATCAATGTAATTGAAAAATAAAGGAGGAAAATCTTTTGAAAAAATGTCATGTAAATGTAAATATGTAAATCAAAATTGTATTACATCCAGGGCACTCACACCTGTGTGTGGTAGCCTTGATTACATCCAATTATCACTCTCAGTTCGGTTTCGATTTGTTGAAGCGGGTACCCGCTACCCCGCCCATTTTACCCGAGTACCCGGTTTAACGTTATTACCCGCGGGTACTCGCGGGTACCCGCCCAGCACTAGTGGCGGGGAAATAATGGCCTGACGGATGGCGGAGTTTTTTGGGCGGATCCTTGATGATTTGTATACCCTTAAAAAAAAATAAAAGTATAGCAATCAAGGCTAATTAGTTCTTATTCCCCCCCCCCCCCTAAATTGACTTTAAGAAAATCTTGAGGCTCATTTTTATGCACTATGTGTTAAAAACTTTGTCGGTCAAAGGCTTCTATTAGCCTGACTACATTATATATGAAACATTTTTTAAATGCCGACAATAAATAATTTGAATTGAATTGAAAAGGCTAAAATGGATCCAACGCATGGTGTGGATTTGGGGGATATCAACATATCGTCATGCCTAAATAAATAGCATTGTATACAGCTGTAAAATAGGTGAGTAGCGGTTGTTAAAACAATTATGATTCTGAAACAATGCAATAGAGTTGATTATAAGTGTTTTAAAACAAATGGCGGATTTTGGGCAACTGTCGAAGGTGAAGTAGGATAAAGTTAGCGGAATTTTTGCAAAGGCGCCTGGCAACACTGTTCCTCGCATTTGTGGCTGTCTTAGTGCTGGGTCGAGTTTGAAACGATCAAATCGAGCGGGTTTTCGATCGAGTCCTCTAAAATCGAGCGGGTTTCGGGCGGGTTTCGAGTCGGTGACGTCATCGAGCAGTGATTCGTTTGAAAAAACAAAAAAACACGAGCATCTCGTTTGCCACCGGAAACTTCACAGACCCCTCCCTCTCTTATGTCTGTGGCTGACTTGACTGCAGCTGGTTATGATGGGGGCTACCAGATGGCCAAGTTCAAAATTGGTTACTAAGAAATGCTTTTCTATTATTATTCTTTTTTTTTTTAAATCTTTTATTTAAAAAAAAAATGAAAAGATAAGTTTATCCAACTGTGGTCGATTGTTTTGTTAATCAAAACCAATGAGTTTTTCAAGGGAGTCAGAATGCTTGCGGTGTTTGGCTATTTGGGGTCTATTTGACTACTTGGGCAAGAAGAAATCTGGCTGTCTGGCAGCCTTGATTATGATCGTTCGTCGCATCACACACACACACACACACACACACACACACACACACACACACAAACGCACACACACACGCCATCAAACAGTTGTTGATGGTGAAGGGTTGAGACCCCCCCCCCCCCCCCTCCCACCACCATCATCCCGCTGTCACCTTAACATTTCATATTTATGTCGCGCCAAAAGTTGTCGGCCGCCCCCACCTCCCATAATTTGTCACTGGTCGTCATCGCCTCTTGTGTGTGCGGGAAAAGGTCGTGCCTTTCATTTCATTATTTGAAAAATAAATGAACAAGAATGGTGTGTTTTTATTAGGTAGGTAGATAATAATAATATTTAGCAGGTTCCACACCCAGACACACACGGATTGCCCGGACACGATGATAACGATGCCGACGACAATGGATGACGATGATGATGATGATGATGATGATGATGATGATGATGATGATGATGATGATGATGATCATTATCGTGTTTCTGTTAAAAAAATGAAATACTTTAGCAGGTTCCACCCCCACCCCCCACACGGATAGACCGGACCCGAAGATGATGATTGTGGTATTGCTGGCTGTTACGGCTGTGATGAGGATGATGATAATGATGATGATGATGATGATGATGATGATGATGATGATGATGATGATGATGATGATGATGATGATGATGATGGCGATGGCGCAGATGGTGATTATTTGTTCGGTCGCTCAGTGGTACGGTGTCTCTTGTCACAAAATCAAGCCTTGTCAATGGCCGGATGAGTGACAGTGATTGTTGAAAATTGTGATCCAGACGTTAAGTCCGTGTGTAAGGCACTTGACTCAGGTGTGAATGTATTCTTATCTTATAAGCAATGACGGGTATTGTAAAGAGCTTTAATACAAAAAGTCTCCAAACAGCGATCGGTACCTACTGTACGAAATGGATGTATGGTCGATATGGTCGATACTTATTAGACCCCATCCCAACTAGTATTCTTAAGACTTGTATTGAAGAACTGTTACCAACAATAACTGAACTTATAAATAATTCGTTTGTCTCAGGTAGTGTCCCCGACTCGTTTAAACGTGCCATTGTTAAACCACTATTAAAGAAGTCCGATCTAAATGTAAACGAACTGAAAAATTACAGACCTGTCTCCAACCTTCCATATCTATCCAAAGTGCTTGAACGCATTGTGTTAAAAAGACTTTTGTATCATATCCATCTAAATAATTTAAGTGAAATTTTCCAATCTGCCTATAAATCACATCATAGCACTGAAACTGCCCTTTTAAAAGTATGCACTGATATTCTTAATAGTATTGACAAAAATCATGTCTGTTTATTGACTATGTTGGACCTTTCGGCTGCATTTGACACCATTGATCACGAGATACTTATTAAACGATTAAAAATTACTTTTGGAATTAGAGACACTGCGCTTAGTTGGTTTAAATCATACCTAACATCAAGATCTCAGTCGGTTCTGATCGATGGCGCAGTATCAGAAACATTTCCTCTAAATTACGGCTTTCCGCAGGGGTCTGTCCTTGGTCCTGTTATTTTTACTCTTTATACTCAACCTCTTTCGGATATTTTTGTTAAAAATAAATTAATTTCTATGCTGATGACACTCAGATCTATGTAAGCGATATCCCTAGTAATATCCCATCATTAATTACCCGTGTTGAAGACTGTATTAGAGATGTTAAATGCTGGGTGGAAATTAACAAGTTAAAGCTGAATAATGAAAAGACAGAGGTGATGGTGTGTGGTAGAAAAAGTGTTTTGAAAGATGATTTTCTGAAGTTTACTCTAAATATAAATGGGTGCACAATTAACCTCTCAACGTGTGTGAAAAACCTCGGGGTAATGCTAGATCAACATATGACTATGCAGGCACAGTTTGATTCTCTATGTAGAAGTTTGACAATAGGCTTAAAAAGAATTGCTTCAGTTAGACCTTTCCTAACAAGAGAAGTAACATGCAAACTAATAACATCTTTCATACTATCTAAAATAGATTACTGTAATTCGTTAATCTCGAATGTAAGCAACGATAAAATATCACGCCTTCAAAGTATCCAGAATGCGGCTGCTAAATTGATTTTAAGAAAGAAGATAACATCCTACTCGTTGCCACTTTTGTATGAGCTGCATTGGTTACCAGTTAATGTGAGAATCGAATTCAAACTAGCAGTATTGTGCTATAAGTGCCTTAATGATCAAGCACCATTGTATATTACTGAATTTTTAGAAACTTATAAGCCAACGAGGAGTCTACGTTCTGCACTAGATTCTACAAAATTAATTGTTACAAATAAATATAAATATAAATTTTACGGCGGCAGATCGTTCAGTCACGTCGGACCTTCCATCTGGAACTCTCTTCCTAAAAGAATAAGAGAAGCGCAGTCCTTATCAATATTTAAATCAAAGTTAAAACACCATCTCTTTGTTAAAACACATCTTGATTAATGCATCTTTGTAATTTGACCCCAATATGAATGTTAATTTAGTTTATGTTATTATATCATTATTTTATATTATTTCCGTATTTGACATAGCATGTGGATGTATTATAACATATCTTGTATTAATGACTTTATGTTTAGTTATTACATTGTTGTATAATGATAATATTATGTTGATGTAGTTTGTATAATGTTTCATTTGTATAATAATGTCACTGTATTATTGTTTCGCGCATTGAGCATCACCCAATGATGAAAATGCGCGTTATAAATGTCATGTATTATTATTATTATTATTATTATGGCGTGCCGGAGGAATAAATTAAATAAAATATTGTGAAGTTCATTGAGCATGGCAAATCCTTGGAAATGCGCTTTGAACTAATACACCTGCTAGACAACTCCGATTCCAATATAAACGACTGATTAATGTTCCCATATATAAACTATAGTTAGCTGAAAATCTTTCTTTGTCGGGGCTCCAAAAGTATGGAACGAATTAGACAAAGAAATCAAAGGGGTCTTTTAGGAGCACTGGACTGATTGATTTTAGATTGATTATTACATTGAAATGTGTTGATATTTATTTTATCCATTATTATTAGGGTGGTGGTGGTGGTGGTGATGATGATGATCCCGCTGATATGATAGTGATGATAAATAAATTAAACATAATTCCCTTTATTCATCCCATAGGGGAGATTCGTCTTTCGGGTCTATTCTAAAGGAAGACTGGAATAACCCAAGCGACAGCCGCAGTGCAGCGCCGCAAATTTAGTTAGGGCAAGGTGACTTGCTCAAGACCACTCAGCGGCGGGTGATCGAACTCGGTATCTTTCGGGTGCCAACCAAAGACCGTACCGCTGCCCCTGATGATGATGATGATGATGATGACGATGATGATGATGATGATGATGATGATGATGATGATGATGATGATGATGATGATAGGAACTAACAAAGAATACACAGGCATCTAAAATTGAAACATTCCATATTAAAAGCTAATGTTTTACTTTAAAAAATTGAGCTTTACAATATCCACTAAATGTGATCAAAGCGCTTTAAGGGGTCCCTGGTCAACAGCAATATTTAATATGTAAGACGGGACATGCCGCCTGTTAGGCAATATTACAATTTTTCAGACAAAGACAACGCTGTTAACGGCCAGGTACTCATTTCACACCTGAGTACGGTGAGAGAATGTGAGTAAAGAGCCTTGTCCAAAGACTCAACTATGCACCGAGCGCGAGGCTCGAACCCAGGACATTCCGATCCGAAAGCGGGTGTCATACCACAAGACCATTATAATGCACTAGACCCATGGCCGACTAGAGTACTATAGTTACGTCATGACTAGACCACATAGCCGCACTATTGTAGGAGTATTCATTGACAGATGGATGCGTGTGTGTCATAGAAATAGCCTTAGTGTGTGTGTGTGTGTGTGTGTGTGTGTGTGTGTGTGTGTGATAGTCAAACTTTAGTAGGTTTAATGAAGTCTTGTTACACACGCGTGATACACCTATATGAATTTCCCTGTCACCCAGACTCACTAACATCTGACAAGGAGTGAGGGCTGTGGAAGAACCACAGACTACCGTGTGCAAACGTTGGCGATTGGTATCGGATGGCAAACTGTGATCATTTGAATTTGAAATGATTCGAAACACTCGTTACCCCTCCGCTCGCTCGGATCCTGATCGTCTCAAGTTCGTCTCACGTGTCAAGATCGTCTCAAGCTCGTCTCAAGCTCACAACCCGCTCGATCGTTTTAATAACTCGCTCTTCCGGCATTGAGATCGGACGCCGAATCGTGGCTTGGCGATCGATCGTCGATCGGGTAAAAGCGATCAAATAACCCAACACTATTGTGTCTCTCTGTTGTGCAATATGTTTATTTTTGATATCCTTACTCTTACCTTTTTGTTATTAATAGGTAGGCCAACCGTGTATTTATAGCTTGGACTCTTTTACTCCTTACTTAAATTTAACATTTTGCTCACGAGTGAATTTAACTATAGTACCGGTCAACAAATCTGAGAGTATCATCATAAGAAACAAAAAAGACCACTTTTGAAGTGAAGACCTGGTAAGAGTAAGACGGAAAAATAGAAGTGAAGGTAAGGGACCATTCGTTCATTTCATTTTATAATTATTATTGAAGATAACACAGTCTTGATCTTGTCATTATATTTTATAATTAATGGGAAATACAGGCACCATTGTCATTGATTTTATTAAGTTTTTAATTTACCTTAATGATTAATGAAATTGAAATCTCAAATTAAAATGTTTTGATTTTATTTGTTTTATTTATATTTATAATATAATAATTAATAATATAATTTGTTCATGACAGTAAGTGTCTGCAAACTGCACTACTAGAACCGTCAACTTGAGTAACTGGTAGTTACTAACGTCTGCTTTTACGTTTAATAATTTCCCCTGCCTTTTCTGTTGTGATATTGTTACTGTTAGAGAACTTTTAACACTATGAGCAAAACCAGTTAAAGTTAAAATCGAAGAAAAGTCTCCCACATGATTTTTTAAATATATTTTAATTTTAAATTTAACACGATACTCTCAACCCTCAGAGTCCGTGTATACTTTTCCTCATGTGAATCAATTCTTTGTAAAATCACAGAAAGTTTATATCTGTTTTTTAAATTTATTTTTAAAGCTTGTGATTGGGACTAAAAAACAACGAGGCTTGGAATCAGCAATTATAATGGCTATGCCTTCAGAGACCGTCCAATGTGATCCTACCACAGGCAGTGTTTGGGGAAAGCCCACTAATCCAATCCAGCCATGCTCATTGACAGATGTCATGAATGAACAGATGAGTGAAGCGCTTGCCTCAGAACTGGAGGCCAGAGAGAATGACTATTTATTCCGAGAGTATCAGTATGTGGAAAAATTAAAACTGGAGTAAGAATATATTTATAAATCCTATATTATTCTTTTGGGGAAGCCTTCCGAAAGCTCATACATCCACAGTATTCTTGTTCTAAGGGGGGGGGGGGGGGGGGGGAGGTTTAAAAAAAAAAAAAGTTTTCCCCCTCCCAAACCCCCGACTATAACATTAAAAAAAAACAAGAATACTGGGGATGTAGGAGCTTTCGGAAGGCCTCCCTTCTTTTGACTTGGATGGAGTGCAGTTATATGTAGTATGAATTCAAGTCAAACCGATACTAAGCTGCTAGATGGTGGGGACTGTAAAAAGTAAAAAACAAAAATGAATAAAACAGCTTTAAAAATAAAAAAGAACAAAATACCAAACACGGACCATTTCAGGCTCTAAACCCTTCTTAAGCCAACAATAAAAAACAATGGAAACAACATAAATACATTAATTGTCGATCTTGTTTTTTAGTAATGTATTTATGATTTCATTGTTTTGTTTGAGCCTGAAACATTCTGTGTTTGGTGTTTTATTTTTAATTTTTTTTTTTTGATGCTGTTATATTGATTATTTAGTTTATTACTGAGGATGAATGAGGAGAGTTTTATAGTTATAGAACAAATGAAATAATTACTAGGTTATCTGAAACTGAATCTATTTGGCACAAAAATATTTTGGTCAGAAAATATTTGATAGCTCTATACAGTTGTAGTTCAATCTTACGCTAACTTGTCAAGATAATATTTTACCATTTTCATCAAGAAAGCAAGGGATGTAACTCAGGTTAACACAAGTCAGCGTCATGTTGCTATTGTTGTTTCCTTAGTGGGTTTGTAATAAAGTAGTCCATGGAGCCAGGGTTTATCCCGGTTTCAATAGCATGAAATGGACAATAGAAATTGTTTGCTACTATTTGGATAGGACGCTAGTCTATCGCAAAGTACTTTCCATTAGATCTAACAGCCAGCTACACAATCACAGCTTAGTGGACTGGGGGGGGGGGGGGGTCAGTAAAAATTCTGAACTTCACCTGGGATCGATCTTGGACTTTTATCGTGTGAAGTGAGTGCTATACCAACTTAGCTATTTGGACCCCTAGTTCAGTAATAAATGGATAAATAATGGGGGATGTAATAGTTTGTTTGAAATTTTTTCATCCCATCATTGAATTGTTAAAGTGATAAAGAACAAAGTACCATATTTGATTCGCCGATAACAACGTGTGTAAGCAGATAAAAGTGCCAAGAGAACATAAATCAGAATGGCATTTGTTGGGAAAGATGGCAGAATTGATCGAGCTTGAATCGGGATGATACAGATGGTGCATTGCGTTGTTCGCTGCCTTAAACACTCTACCATCTTGTTTCCCATATGTTTAAAATAAAACAAATTTAGCAAAGGTAATTAGTTGTAACATTGGAAGTTATTTTTAAAAACTGATGAGTTTGAAAAATAATTTTTTAAAATTTCATTAATATTTTCTTTCAGAAAAGCCGCTGCAACCGCAGGCAATTCCGAGGCCCTGACAAAACCACCATCGGCAGCAGCTGCTGCTACCACTGAAAATCTCACAGACGAGGAATTAGCGGCTAAATTGGCTGCTGAAGACAGTGGGTATGATCCCAATGATGAGATTATTGCACTGATGCTTCAGAAACAGTTTGACAAGGAGTATGACACTGCTCTGTCCAAAAGGGAACAGCATTACAATGGCAATTGCAAAGGTATGGACAAGAATATTTGCTTATCCACAAAATCCTACTTAATCTGTATTTTCTATTGATGTTGGTGTCAGCTGGTGTAGAGATCTGTTTTTTTTACTCACAACACAACCTTAATTAGGTGCAAGGGTTTGAGTGGCTAACCGACACTTTGATATTATACTTTCAACTCTTTCAACGCTGAGGCTGTATTCACATTTCCATCACAAAATGGCTGACACCTTATTGAGGCAGCATGAGAATGATAAGCTAAGTAAGACAACGCGACATTCGAATTTGATGCAAAATCTTAATTAAAATACTCCCCTAGGGCCAATTGAATGTTCTGATGAAAGAAATGATACCATTGGTTCAATTTATAGTACATTTGTAGAAAGTAGGATTGGATTACATTATTATTTTAGCCTTTCAAGACCAGCCGCTTTGTGCGGCCATTGGCCAGTAGAACAGATTCTGCTCTGGCCGCACAGTGCAGCCAATGGCGCTGAAAGAGTTAAGAAAGTCATCTCACAATTTCCTCCATCCGCCTAGTTGGAACAACACCTTGATAATATACATTTAACAGACAGTTTCCTGTATGCACCCAGCTGACAATGGTTGGGTAGCATTGGTTGGTTAGAGTTAGACATGGTGTAAAGCACTTTGCAATAAACCAGCATCCTACTTGAATGGTAGCAAGCATTTGTTACTGTCCATTGAACTCTAACTAAATCAGGATAAACTCTGGCTCCATGAACTCCGATACACGATACATGAACTTTAGCTAAAGAATTATGATTATAGAGGATATTGAACAAATGCTTTTGCCTCTAATTCCAGTCCCCTGGTCTTAGACTTTTTGCGATCAGTATACTGTAACTATACAATTTTATTCTTCTTGTAATTTTCTTTTTGCTTTTTCTGACACTTTATCATACACACTTTTCCAGATTTCTAACATACTTCATTGTCTGCTTCCAAATCTGTCACAATCCATCATCGGGTAGCAAGTGACGATGACTGTTTGTTTCAATTGATATCATTATTTACTTTGGTTTCATGGTCCTTACAATAACAGGATCGTGAGGAATAGCATATGATCAAAAAGATAATTTATTTCCTTTTTTTTTTTGTTTTACTTCTTTTGTAAAAGTGGCCGTCTCCTTTGAAAACTACAAACGCAAGCATATGCAGTCAGAATACCAGAATGCTGAAGATTTTGATGATGACGATGACAATTATGAAGATGAATTGCCTCAATACCCTCAACAAACAGAGTGGGGTTAGTATTCTCCACAGCTTTTTCTGTTGATTAAATTTAATAAATCTCGAATGTATTGTGGCTATTCTATTCTAATTGGATGGGGATTCTGACCTCCCATAAGGGCAACGTGGCTCAGCTGTACGGTACCGAGTTCGACTACTTTCCTCATTGTGTGGCCTTGAGCAATTCACCTCGCCCTAGCTCAATTTGCGGCGCTGCACTGCGGCTTGATGCCTGGGCTATTCCTGTCTTCCCTTGGAATAGACCCGAAAGACAAATTTACCTTTGGGGATGAATAAAGGGAAATTATTTATGATTTATTTTATTTACTGTGTATTTACTATAAAGAAAAACTGTCTGTCTTCTGTCTCCAGAGAATAGCCACCTAACCATCGGCAGTCGTGGATATGTCCGACAGGGTGACAGCATCGTGACAAAGCACGACAAAGTCATTTGTGGGAGACGAAATGCTCAGAGACTCATGCAGGTTGGTAACCATGCATCCAAACAAAAATAAGAGTGATAAGGAATTTGTTCTTAATTTTTTTTTTCTTTTCTCAGTCCACATCCTGTTAGAAGGTCATGTCATAATTGGTTCCAGTTAATTGAAAACTTGTGAAGCAGGAACTGGTGCAATATAATAATCCTTAAACGTGTTTATTATGAGGTCCCAGACAAAGCAAAAGGAGGATGCAAAAAACATACTCTGCCATCTTTGGCAAGGCATCATTTGTCAGACTGCTACCCTTGAAGTTACCAAAAGAGGATAACTCTTATCTTATATATTGATTCTTTTTGCTATCTTACAATATTGAGCACATGATTTAGGCGGTTAAAATCCATAATAGATAGTCAACTTGAAAACACATTATTATTATTATTTTATTTTTTTAATATATTATTATTATTATTATTATTATTATTATTATTATTATTATTATTATTATTATTATTATTATTATTATTATTATTTATTATTATTATTATTATTATTTTTATTACTACTTCTATTGTTATTATCGTCATCATCATCATCATCATCATCATCATTATTATTATTATTATTATTATTATTATTATTATTATTATTATTATTATTATTATTATTATTATTATTATTATTATTATTATTATTATTTTTAATATTATTATTTTTATTACTCTATATTATTATTATTGTCATCATCATCATCATTATTATTATTATTATTATTATTATTATTATTATTATTATTATTATTATTATTATTATTATTATTATTATTTTTAATATTATTATTTTTATTACTACTATTATTATTATTATTGTGATCATCATCATTATTATTATTGTGATCATCATCATTATTATTATTGTCATCATCATCATTATTATTAGTGTCATCATCACCATTATTATTATTGTCATCATCACCATTATTATTATTGTCATCATCATTATTATTATTATTAATAAGCTAAACTCAATGGCGTTACATTACTTTTTTTTTTACTTTTAACCTTTTCAGTTCCCACCTGAGTTTGATTGTGGAGATGGGGAAGGGATGGACATGCAGTTACCAAATCGAGTCTACAACAAACTTAAGCAGCATTCTCTATCTGAGACTAAGAAAAGTCACAAAGTGTACGAGAAGAAAGATCACTCAACTGCGGTAAGGGGATGACTGCGGCTATGCGGTCTTGTGTTATGACACTCGCTTTCGGATCGGAAGGTCCTGGGTTCAAGCCCTGCTCGGCGCATAGTTGAGTCCTTGGAAAAGGCTCTTTACTCACATTTTCTCACCGTACTCAGTTGTGAAATGAGTTCCTGGCCGTTAACAGCATTGTCGGCGCATAGTTGAGTCCTTGGAAAAGGATCTTTACTCACATTTTCTCACCGTACTCAGTTGTAAAATGAGTTCCTGGCCGTTAACAGCATTGTCTATGTCTGAAATAAAATGTAATATCGCCTACATGTTAAGTGTTGCTGTTGGCCAAGGACTCCTTGTAAAGCGCTTTGAGAATGTTTAGTGGATATTGCACGATACAAAAGCTCAATTTTTTTTTTTATAAGCTCAACTGCTGTAAGGGGATGGCTGACATGTTTATTAATTTTTTAGAAATTTAAAGCAAATTGCAGCTTAAATTCGACTTCATTATTTTTTAAAATATTTTTTTTCTTGTCTTTTTATGATTCAGTCTGAATTAATTACAAATCGTATTATCCTCCATCATTCACCTTGGTATAACTACAGCCTAACATTTGTCACTGAGAGAGCAACAATAGAGATCATACAACTCTGGTTTCAATTGCTGATACTGTTAACATGATCGATAAAAATGTCAAGATGATTTATATTTTTGAGAGATTTTGAATAAATTCTTCACAGTGGTGCTTATTTTTATGTAGTTCTTTTAGGTAGTAAATAGTAAAATAGTAAATAATGAATTTATATAGCGCCTAAACATCCACGTTAATCGTGCTCTGCGGCGCTTTACATAATAAAAATAAAAATAAAAATAAAAATGTTTAAAAACAACAAAATTAAAAATCACGACACTACATGATACATAATAAGCATGCATACAAAAACAAAATCTAAGCAACATCTATTTCATGAAAAATAAGCCTCGCGGAACAACTCAGTCTTCAGACATTTCCTGAAAGATGATAAGTTTTCACAGGACTTTGTCCGAGGACTAAGTGCGTTCCATAGGCGTGGAGCTATGAATGAAAAGGCTTTTTCACCAAAAGTGGATTTAGAGGTGGTAACTTTTAGAAGTTGGGACTGAGATGATCTTAGATTTCGAGTGGGTTCATATTTTTTAATCAGTTCCTGCAAATATTCAGGAGCCAATCCATCCAGACATCTAAAAACATAGCACAATATTTTAAATTCTATCCTATACTTCACAGGAAGCCAGTGCAATTCCTGGAGAACTGGTGTTATATGATCTCTTTTTTTCGTTAATTTTATAAGTCTAGCCGCTTTATTTTGAATTTTTTGTAGTTGATGAATTAATCTACTTTGACAGCCAATGAGAAGGGAATTGCAATAATCTAATCTGCTAGTAATAAACGAATTAACAAGCATCTTTGTAATATCTTCATCAATATAATGTCTGATTCTTCCAATGTTTCTAATGTGATAGTTACAACATTGGCATATTTTTTTAACATGATCTTCCATGGATAACCCTTGATCTAAATACACCCCAAGATTTCTCACACAAGAACTAGGTTTAATAGCATTTTCACCCACTAGTATCTCATTTGTAGATATTTTTGAGAGTTGATACCTATTTCCAAAAATTATCATTTCCGTCTTGTCATCATTAAATTTAAGTTTGTTTAGTTTCATCCAATCCTTTATGTTGGCAATGCAATTTTCCATAACAGATACTGATGACAGCTCTGGATCATTATTGAGTTTTGTATACAGCTGAGTGTCATCAGCATAAAAATGAAAATCAATGGGAAAAGTGGATAACATATGAGAGAGGGGAGCAGTATACATTGTGAAAAGGAGGGGGCCGAGAATAGATCCCTGAGGTACTCCACACGTTAATATGGATGGAGTTGATACATGGTTTTCTATAATTACTGACTGAGTTCTTTCAAACAAATATTCCTTTAACCAGCCAAAGCTGTGCCACTGATATAAAATTGATCACGTAGTCTAGTTAAAAGTAAATTTTGATCGATAGTGTCGAATGCCGCACTTAAATCTAGTAAAACAAGCATCGCAGCACTTTTATTATCTATATCATTTACAATATCATTAAAAACTTTAAGTAATGCCGTTTCCGTGCTATGGGAGGCTTTGTAGGCAGATTGAAATTTAACATTTAAGGCATTCGTCTCTAGATGGTTAATAATACGAGCAGCAACGACTTTTTCGATTAATTTTGAAATGAAATTTAAATTTGACACAGGTCTAAAATTATTTAACTCATTGCAGTCAAGATTTGCTTTTTTCTTCAGGGGTCTAACCAAGGCATGTTTCAGCATATTTGGAAAATCGGGCAACGTTAGACTTTCATTTACGATAGATGCAATTGCTGGAGCAAGATAATTTGAACATGATTTTATGAGCCAAGTTGGTGTTTTATCTAGCGGGCATGATTTATTAGGCATATCTGACAAAATATTTTTAACTTCCTCTATTGTTACGGGTTCAAACGACGTTAACATTTTATAACAGGTGTTCATAGATTTAGTTGGTCGTGTCGTGCAGGTAAGTGTTGTGTCCTCCTGTAGTGTCTCTTCCGTTGATGTTGATCTTCCAGGCGATGTCACGTGCCTTGTCATTGTTGTTGTTTTCATTGGTGAAGTCATGCTTGTTGTTTCAACTCGTGATGTCGTGCTGGGATGTAGATTTGTGGGGCTGTCGTTGTCTAGTTCCTGTCGGATGTTGGAAATTTTCTCAATGAAAAAGGTGTTGAATTTGTCACAGAGTTCTTTTGGAGATGTATTTGTTGGTAAATTATTTGTATTCGATGGTGTGATCATTTCTTTGACAGTATTATAAAGCTTTTTCGAGTCAAGTTTGCTTTTTATCAGAGTGTCCTTCACATATTGCCGCTTGGTACTGACTATTAATTGATTGGTATAATTTTTGGCTTTTTTATAAATTTGCTTGTGAATTTCAAGTCCAGACTTACGCCAAATACCTTCCTGATGACGTCTGTCATGTTTGGCCTTTCGTATTTCAGCAGTAAACCATTTGGAATTTGGTCTTAGGACGATCGTTCTGGATTTGAGGGGCGCATGATTTTCCAGACACTTATTGAGTGATGTGTAGAGGAGATCTAATTTCTCTGTAACGCAGTGTGTATTTATAACGTTATTGTTTATGTCCAACTCCCGAATTTGGTCCAATAATTTGGTGTGGTTTATGTTTTTCGTTTTTCTATAGCGGACTGTACGCCGATTTGAAATTGGGACAGGGACATTGATCTTAAAAAATACTGGGTGGTGGTCTGAAATGTCTGGGCTTCCGATCCTGATCTCACGAGTGGAAGTATCTATGGACCGTGTGATAACGAGATCGAGGGTGTGTCCACCCTCGTGAGTTGGTCCTTTGACATTTTGTTTGAGATCGAATATTTCTAGAAGTTTGGTGAAGTTGTCGGAAATCTCGGCATGAAAATTAAAATCACCTAAAATAATAATTTCTCGATTCTCGGTGTTTTTTGCGTGGAGAAAATCTTCAAATTCTTTTATAAAAGTTGTATTAGTGCTCTTGTTTTTAGTTGGTGGTGGTGGTCTGTAAATGGTTACGACGTTAAAATGTCTGTTATTATGACTAAAGTGAATTTCGATGCATTCGAATGAGTCGTAGTTTTGTTTTTCTCGTTTGATAATATTCAATTGGTCTCTAAAAACACACATCAAACCACCCCCACGTCTTTGGTCTCTGTTTTCTTGATGATATGAATAGCCGCTGGGGATTACCTGGTTTATGGTTATAGTGTCAGAAGATGTTAGCCAAGTCTCTGTAATAAAGAATAAATCCAATTTGTTTTCGACGATAAAATGATTTATTAATACAGCTTTATTTCGCACAGAGCGGGCATTCAGGAGAGCACATTTCAAATTGTTTTCGTCATCTGTACTCCTTTGTTGTTGTTGTTGATGTTGTCGCTGCCGTTGTTGCCGTAAAGTAATAAGATTGGATGGGGGTGGTGATGCTGATGATAACGACGATGGTGATGGTGGTCGTGGTGGCAACGATATGGAAGATGACAGCGATGACGATGGTGGTGGTGCTGACGATAACGACGACGATAATGACAATGGCAATGATCGTGGTTTTAAATCAATTGTTGTGTATGTGGGTGGGGGTCGTGATGGTTTGTAATGGTGGGGGTGATGTGGTCTGTGGCCAGTGAACACTGGTATCGCCCTTTGTTTTCTCGTTCCACCCCGTTGGTGTGAATTTGACTCAATGGCGTCAACAAGAGACGTTGGTTGTTGACGGCGTTGATAATAAAACACCGATGTTAAAAATAAAGTGGTGAATAAAAATCTCTCGTAATGTGTAGAAGAAAAAGATTGGTGAAAATCAGGCTTTACCTTAAAATCCATTTTTTAAAAATGAGAATATCACAGAAATAGTTCGTTTGATATTAAAATTGATTTCAGATAATTAAACCCAACACAATCACAAGATTAACCATATAAAAATCCACATTGGACCGTAAGAATTTAAAGTAAAATCGAATAGAAAGACACATGTAAACAATAACGTGTCCTGCCGGTTAGGCGTGTTACAATTTGAAGGTATACCTCTGCTCTGTCTTTGAGCTAGTTCTCTTGCCTTACATTTTTTTAATGTGCATTTGAAGCACATTTATACCCTTGGCTATAATATTTTGGCTATCTAAAATGGTCTGAAAGGAAAGCCGACTCTGTTAAACTCTCCCCCCCCCCTCCTAAAAAAGTAAAAAAAGAAACCTAAAAAAACCCCCCCAAAAAACAGGGAAACAAATAAATGCTATACTACTAGAAGATTTACATTTGATCAAGATGCTTCTTCTTCAAGTACCAAGTCTGTGCCAGACATCGATGATCATGGTACGCCATTCATCTCTTGGATCAGATAACCTCAGAAAACTAATATTACTCTTCTCTTTCTTTGTCACCCAGCTGTTCAAACTATTATTCAGATATGTTTTTCTTGGTCTACCTTTACTCTTTTTACCTTCTATCTTTCCTGTGAGAGCAAGATGTTCAATACATTTATGTCGATTTATGTGTCCTAAAAATTGCATTTGTCTTTTTCTTATTGTACGAATTAATCGCCTTTTAGTTTCAGCTTGCTCTAATACTTCTTCATTAGTTTTCTTCTCTGTCCATGAGATTCTTATCTTGTCCAAGATGCTTATGTAAACTTAATGTCTAGAAGAAATAACATCAGTTTAACATGGATGCAAGATTTCTGGCGTAATCCGAAAATCCGTTAAAAAAAAAAACATGGATTTTAATTTCTTTCTGGCATCTAGATCATCTTAACATAATACTGTTGTGAGTTTCAGGCTTTTTGGAATTTGTTGGAAATTAATTTCAAGCATTTATGGCCTCAATTCAGAGCTGCCAACATACCGCAAAAAATGCGGAATTGTACGCATTTTCAGCGATTGTACGCTTGTACGCATTTCCCCCAAGACTGTACCCATTTTCAGTGTATGTATATATATAGCTCTTCATTGGATGTTGTGTTACGCTGGTATTCATATTACTAGCCTATTGAGAAACCTTGGTGACCCAGTGGATATTCATATATTTTTTGACCAATTATGATCTTCATGCAGGGAGGTAGAATTCTGAAAGGATTGGATTATAGTCTTGGGAACATCATTGTTGCTGCAATTGAGCTTGTGTGGTGTGACTTTATTTAATTATACCTTCCTCTTGCTTTCACAATGGTTAGTTTCCATCAATTTCAGAATTGTACCCATTTTTATGAAATCTCCCCCATTTTGATGTCCCATTGTACACATTCTCATCAGATGGGGTTGGCAGCTCTGCCTCAATTACTTGCACTCACAGGTTAAAATCTACAACATTTTTTTAAAAAGTATTAAAAAACCTGTGGATGCCTAATTGATAAGTTTGTTGATCTCTCCAGATCAAAGCTGTTGACGAGAAAACCAGAATCCTGATATTCAAGATGATAAATGCAGAGTTCCTGATGTCTGTCGACGGAGTAGTCAGTGAAGGAAAGGAAGCTGTCGTGTTGAAAGCCATTGGAGGAAGGTAAGTTTAGCATGATTTTATGAGTGGCTATGTGTTTTAAGTGCATTTTTCTTTTTATGTGAGAAGATCTGCATGTTCATTTTTGTCTTGGTGCACCAGCTGCTAAGAAGCATATCCATCTAATAGAGGTGCCTAAATGAGTCAATTAAATGGAGATAGAGATAAAGGGAGTAAATCTGACTCATGAATGAACAACACAAAACAAACGACGTTTCGGCCCTTGGCCTTTATCAAGTAAACGTTTATTTGGTGTTGTTCATTCATGAGTCAGATTTACTCCCTTTATCTTTATCTCCAGCATATCCATCCTATACCGGGATATTTTAAAGTTGATGAAAAACAGTTATTCCTCATATGAATTGGAGCTTTTGTTCAGTATAAGCAGATCTGCCACAAAAACAAGTTTAATCAGTAATTTACAAATTTTTTGAATGAGCCAATTGAGGCCAATTCACAATTTTCCTCCAGATCCGGGTGTTTTCACCAAAATTTAATAGGAAAATGATAAAAAATTGTTATTTTACAGAGAATATGGTATGGAAGGAAGACATATAATTTGCCATGAAACTTCGTTACTGTGGCCAGGCTTGCTACTTGGGCAGATAATACTACTAGTAATTTATAAAGCTTTTGAATATTTTGTTTTTAAATATTATTTAAAAAAAAGATTTGGCCCAATTCTTTAGATTTTAAAGGAAGAATGGATGGAAATGGATCTATTTTTAAGTAAAATTTTGTTTTATTGAAAATGTTGTGAAATTTGACATGTCTCCCAATATATTTTATGCCCCCCCCCCCCCCCATGGTTGTTCTGTCAGGACGTATCGAATCATTATTTATATCTGAATTAATCAATTATCATTTTGCGTAATCACCAGGAAAGACAACATGGAGCTGCCCGAGCATGTCATCTTGAAAGTGTTCAAGACATCCATGAATGAATTCAAGACTAGACTGAAATACATCCAAGGAGACTACCGACTCTCCAAAGACATCCTCAAGAAATTCAACCCTAGAAAGCTCATGCGGGTTTGGGCGGAGAAGGAATTTCTAAACCTGAGAAAGCTGCACAGAAACGGCGTCATGTGCCCCACGCCCTTAGCTTTGAAGAAACACATTTTGGCCATGGCATGCATTGGTGGAGACAGGCCTGCGCCGAAACTCAAAGATGTGGTATTCAATACAGAAGACTTCCAAGACGCATTTGAGCAAACAGTGGAGTTGATGAAGTTGATGTTTGGCAAGTGTAACATGGTCCATTGTGATTTTAGTCCTTATAATTTGCTGTGGCATCAGAAAAAGGTTTGGGTTATCGACGTGGGTCAGGCTGTGGACAGGGACAATCCCAGCTCAAATTCATTCCTATTTAGGGATTGTAGAAATATATGTGATTATTTCAAACAGGGAGGGGTGTACGGGGTGCCGTCTGCTGAGAATTTGTTCAACGAAATCACAAACTATGCCTTTGAGGGAGAGGGAGAAGTGTTTGAGTCTCAGTCTCATCGGTACGATGAAGAGGGATACGCCTTTAATTTTTTCTTTGAATTGTCTGAATCGGCTAGATCGCAGAAGTTGGTGACTGGTGATAGCAGTGGTAGTGATAGTGAAGGTGATGACGTAGAAAATGACGATGTGGAGGAGGAGGAGGTGGAAAAATTACAAAGTGATAAAGGGGAAGCTGAGAATAAGGAAAGTTCTAGATAGGATGATCAGCTTTGAAATTTTAAAGAAAGAAAGTAAAAATATACAATTTCAGAGCATATCTCTTGTGATGGAAAATACTCACTCATAGCGATGGTGAGAAAAAGATAAAAAGATAGAAATCAAGAGAAGCCAAGATTTGTTTATTACAATAAGGGATTTATTTTGTTCCTATGGTTGAGCTCGGATTGGAAATTGAGTGTATAATAAATACTTAACTGTGGATTTTTATGGTATTCTGTACATATTTAAAACTGGAGGAAATATGTAGCCTATCAGTCCATGAGATACTTGTCCAATATTTTTAGACAGTCATAATTCATAGTAGTACGGTGCAGATCTCGCAATGTCATGTCTGTCTGTGAAATTACATATTGCGATTTTGCCACTAGGGCTGACGTTGGAATCCAGCACCTTATTCCATGGGCAAAGCAAGCTGACCTGTACACCTCTGATGTTAAAGGTCAATGTTTAAGATGAGATGATGATTGGTGCAAAGGGCAAACTTCTTGCTGGGCCCATTTTTTGTACTCTTGAACAAGTTTCTGTACGCACATCACTCCCACTTGACTCAGTTGTATAATATAAGAACTTGGTTCATACATCTAAGAGAGAGAGAGAGAGAGTATAAATATGTGTGTGTGTGTGTGTGTGTGCTTGAGTGCGCTCATGTGGCATGTTTATATGTGCATACTTGCACACGTTGATTGTGCATAATAGCAAATTGTTGAAACATGAAGACAATAAAAACTATTTATTATCCAAAACAAAACAAAAAATATTTGAAATTGTCTTCCATTATTATTTCTTTGTCAATCTATAGTGTTCTGAAAATCTATCCAAAAGTTTTTATTTTTTATTCATACATTCCTTTACCACGAATTTATATTACAATAACTCTCCCTAGCATTGTTGTTTGTTTGTGTGTTTTTAAGGGTTTTACGGCGCTTGCAACACATTGTCATATCAGTGCCAGTAAAAAGGAAGAAAATGGGATAGTAGAAAGTTATAGAATTACAATTATAGCACCCTAGAAAAGGTAAGACAAAGAGGAATTGATTCAAACAGGGAGCAGATGTAGATTCCAAGAGCACACTATCAAAGTACTTAAGTTTGAGATCACCAAATGTCTCATCCAGACACAAGAACAGGTCCCCACTATAAGGAATACACTCAAATGTTTATAAATCCTATATAATATGTAAACAAAACAATACAGTGCATAACAGGGAGATGATTTACAAGGAAAAAAATATATCCCAAAACTATACATTTGGCTGTTTCCTTCCCAGCCAGGACTCCGGCCAGGGCAAGGATAAAACCAAGTAATCTCATTCCAAGACATAGACAGAAAGCAAGTTGGAAAACAGATATAGAGGGAGAGAAGACACAGTAAGTACCTCCCTGCCCACTATGGGAGGTCAGGAACCCCACCCAGTTTCTAGCATTCTCTAACTCTATACATTTGACTGTTTCCCTCCCAGCCAGGGTATCCAGGATAAAACCATTTAATTTCATTCCAATACAAAGACAGACAGCATGTTGGAAAGCTGATATAGGGGGATAGAAGACATATTAAGTGCCTCCCTGCCCACTATGGGAGGTCAGGAACCTCACCCAGAGAATCCGATGCTCATGGGAAGTAAATAAAACATTTGGTCACCCAGCTCTTGCGTGTGGTCCGTATAGAACAGCATGCTGGAAATCAGCAAGCACTTTTCCGTGATGTAATAATGACATTGTCTCATTGTGCCAACATTTTAATTGAAATTATAAACACTTCTTAATTAATTCTTAAGGGTTTTACGGCGCTTGCAACACAAGGTCATATCAGCGCCAGTAAAAAGGAAGAAAATGGGATAGTAAAAAGTTCTAGAATTACAATTAAAGCACAAAAGAAAAGATGAGACAAAGGGGAATTGGTTCAAATAGGAAACGGATGTAGATTCCAAGAGCACACTATCAAAGTAATTAGTTTGAGATCACGTAAAAGTCTCATCCAGACACAAGCACAGGTCCCAACCAAGAGGAATACACTCAAATGTTTACAAATCTAATAATATATGTAAACTAAGCAAAATACAATGCATAATAGAGAGATGATTTACAAGGAAAAAAATATCATCTCCCAAAATTCTAACTATACATTCGACTGTTTCCCTTCTAGCCAAGGAACTCCGGCCAGGGTCCGGACAAAACTAAGTAATATCATTCCAAGACAACGACAGGAAACAATTGGAAAACGGGTATAGGGGATAGAAGACAAAGCATGTACCTCCCCGACCACTATGGGAGGTCAGGATCCCCATATAAACACTTCTAAAATATACCCAGCATGACATGAAATCAATATTATTAACAATAAAAGTACAAGTAAAATGAAACTGCCTGAGAAGTAAAGATTATGATTTAATTTTAATGGTATTTCTTGCATCATGAACACAGTTTATTATGCATAAAAGGTAATCACAGCTCATACTTCATACAATATTGAGATGGTAATGAAGATAAAAGTGATGTATGATGATGATAATAATAACAGCAGTAATGATAATTATAAATCCCATGAAAAAGCAGCCCAGCTCAAACATGAAACTGAAACATGATCCAAGAGCATTACTACAGCTCTAATTCTAATGTGAGAGAGACCACACATATAGTTTTTTAATTAGTAGGGAGATTATGATTTCCAAAAAGAAAAATGAAATATGAATTTATATGGAGCATGACCAACAGTAGCATGTAGAACGGGACACGATGCCTGTTAGGCGATGTTACAATTTTTTCGGACAGAGACAATGCTGTTAACGGCCAGGTACTCATTTCATAACTGATTGCAGTGAGAGAATGCGAGTAAATAGCCTTTTCCAAGGACTCGACTAAGCACCGAGAGAGGCTCGAACCCAGGACCTTCCGATCCGAAAGCGAGTATCATTCTCATACCATTAGACCACATAGCTGCATCCTTTTCTTCTTGTTCTCTATAACTGTTATATAATATCCAGTGATTGACCACAACCAACATTTGTTTTTCCTCCAAGACAAGATATCATTTTTATTCTAGTCACCAACACCGCAATTCAATTGTTACCCTCTTGGCAAAGAATTCCAGTGGGGGTCAAGGCAAAATGAAGAAGATTTCTCATTCCAAGATTTAATAATTAAAAAAAAAAAAAAAGTTAAATGAAAAGGGATGAGAGATTGAGAAGCTGGAGGACAGTAGAAACGGCGTGTCATCAAAAACATTAATGATCAAATTGAATTTCACAGAGAAATCGATAAAATCAAAGTGAAGGCTTAGCCACGACATACATGCCGAATCTTACGAATTTTTCGTAATTTTACGAATTTTAGACAAATTTCATGGCCAAATACGAAATTTTATGGAAAATTACGAATTTTTAATTCTTAGTAATACTTAAATGATAATTAAAATAATAATAATGATAAGAAGAAGAACAACTACTACTACTACTATAATGATGATGATAATAATAATAATAATGATAATAATATTGTGGTGGTTCATACACAATTTCAGAAATTATGAATTTCCTTGTTAAATTACTAAAAATTGACATTAAAATTACTAAATTTGAAGTTTTCAATTTGGCGCGTCTGCCACGTCCATTTATTCTCACCACTCTTACAGTCGTGATTATCTTCGATGCATGGTGTTGCGACGCCATGACAAAACAAGAGGGAACTGGTAAATAAGAAAGCTGAAATGACATTATTTTAGAACCGATATATTGTTTCAGTGGTTTTACAGTACTTGCAACATTATTAGTTCATTTGTTTTTGTGTTTGTTTTAAAGGGTTTTATGGCGCTTGCAACACATTTAGGTCATATTAGCACCAGTAAAAAGGATGAAAATTGGATAGTAAAAACATTATAGACGTACAATTAAAAGGACTTAAGGAAAAAGTAAGTAAGACAAAGGGGAATGGTACAAACAGGGAACATGTAGATTCCAAAAGCATACTATCAGTGTACTTAGTTTGAGATTACCTAAAGTTTCTCCCAGACCCAGCATAAAATCCCACTAAAAGGAATACACTCGAATATTTTTTAATCATTTGTTAAAAAAAAAAAAGAACAACAATACATAACAGAGAAATGATTTACAAGGAAAAAAAACCAAAACACCTCCCCTATACATTCAACTGTTTCCCTCCCAGCCAGGGTCAGGAGAAAACTAAGTAATCTCATTCCAAGTCAAAGACAGAATGCAATTGGAAAACATACAGGGGAATAGAAGACACAGCAAGAACCTCCCTGTGCACTATGGGAGGTCGGGAACCCCACCTAGGCCGTTGCGACTTGATGACAAAACAAGAGTAACTGGTAAATAAGAAAGCTGAAATGACGGAAAGAGAAGAGGAAGAAGGCTCTGGGCGACTTGGAGAACAGTGGAGGGAAACATGGAGGCCTTTGAAGATGATGGCCATGGACTAAGGAAGATGGAGGTCCTTCGTTTGCTGTCCTATATGCATAATGGGCATTAAGAAAGAGAGACGCCAACTTTAAATTTGGCTCACAGGAATTTCAGACACCATTCAGAGGCATTTCAATGCCGAAATTTTTGTTGTTGTTTTTTTTTAAGGGTTTTAGGGCGCTTGCAACACATTTAGGTTATATCAGCGCCAGTAAAAAGGAAGAAAATGGGATAGTCTAGAATTACAATTAAAGCACCCAAGAAAAAGTAAGACATAGGGGAACTGGGAACAAATAGAGAATTTCTGCAAACAAGAAAAGGGAATTGGGATGGTATTTGGCATTGTTTTTACATATTGTATAGTTCTAAATAAATAACTGATTAGAAATATATTATGTTATATAAACATAATGCCAAATACAATCCCAAAGTTTCCTTACCTAATTTCAAATGAAGTAAAGATCCAAAACCTAATGGTAGTGAAAGAGAATAGATTTGATGGTACAAGAAATGAAAGAAAGAAGACCGACTCGGAACAGTAAAGTAGATCCAAGGGTGTTCTATCCATGCATCTAAGTCTGAGACCACCAGAAAGTCACAAAAGTCCAAAAACCCTGCACAAAGAATATATAAAAATGGTACATAATAATATAAATAACAATGAAATCTACAGAGATATTTGTCTAATTTTAAGGGTTTTGCAACGCTTTACAACACTTTTACATCCTTTCAGCACCCGTAAAAGTAAAAAGGAAGAAAAGCTGACAGCAGTCAAGGAAATGTAAGACAGAGGGAACCAGTTCAAATAGGGAAAAGAATTAGATCTCGAGACCAATCATCTACAATGTGCTAAGCTTGAAATTACAAGAAATGGAAGTGAGTAGAAAAGTGCCAGATGACAAAAGTGAATAAAGACTTTACAACGATGAGGATTCGAACCCATGACCTGACTGTCGCAGCAACTTCACCTGGTCCCAAGAGGGACGCTCTACAATCGATGCCATTGTTTTTGTTTGTTTTTTAAGGGTTTTACGGCGCTTGCAACACATTTAGGTTATAGCAGCGCCAGTAAAAAGAAGAAAATGGGACAGTAAAAAGTTCTAGGATTACAATTAAAGCATCCAAGAAAAAGTAAGACAAAGGGGAACTGGGAACAAATAGGGATCAGATGTAGATTCCAAGAGCATATCCTCAATGTTCTTAGTTTGAGATCACCAATAAGTCTCATCCGGACACAAGCAAGAGGAATACACTCAAATGCTTACATTATAAATTAGAACAAATATAATAATACATAACAGAGAGATGATTTACAAGGAGAAAATATCATCTCCCAAAACAATAACTATGCATTCGACTGTTTCCCTCCCAGCAAGGACCCCGACCAGGGCCAGGACAAAACCAAGCAATCTCATTCCAAGACAAAGACAGAAAGCAATTGAAAAACAGATAAGAGGGGATAGAAGACATAGCAAGTACCTCCCTGCCCGCTATGGGAGGTAGGAACCCCACCCAGCAATCGATGCCATCAACCAGTCCAAACAAAGTGGTTTCATTCAAACGTATCTATCTTGAGTCCCTCTCGCGTCTTCTTGAGATCATAAGGGTCAATACACAAACACCATGAAAGTTTGTTGGCGAGCTAGCATTTAAGCTTATGAGCTCTAGCTCCATTCTCAACACTCACAATCATATAAGATAAAGACGATTGAGACATTGAGTACACATACAAGGAAAAAATAAATTATAACCGGTATCTCTCACATGAAAATAAATCCATCCGACTGTTTCCCTCCCACTCCCAGCAAAACACTCGAGGCAAAACAAACAATCCAAAATTCCAGAACTAAGATGCAAAGCCACATGGGGATAGTAGACTGGTGGTAAAACCTCCATCCCTCCCAACGGGAATTCCACCCACTCATTAGCTGATGAGAACAGCATGCTAGTATTTAATAAGTAATAAACAAAAATGAATAGAACAGCTTCAAAAAAGAACAAACAAAATTCCAAACAGGGAACGTTTCGGGCTCAAAACCCTTCTTCAGCCAACAACAAAAAAAAAACAATAAAGACATAAATACATTACAAAATTCCAGATAAACGACAGAGATATTTTTTAGGTCTTCGCTGTAGAAAAAATCTTGGTTTACTTTCCAAGAATTTTCTACAGAGAGGACCTAAAAAAATATACCTGTCGTCTATCTGGAATTTAGTAATGTATTTATGTCTTGATTGTTGGCTGAATAAGGGTTTGAGCCGAAACGTTCCGTGTTTGGAATTTTGTTCTTTTTTGAAGTTGTTCTATTCATTTTTGTTTATTACTTTTTACAATCCACAGCTTCTAGCAGCCTGGTATCGTTAGTATTTAATTAGATCTACAAGTCTGCGCTTCGGACACTTTAAGGTCATTTCAACATCTAATAAAAAGATGCACAAAACAGAAAGACATCAGGAAGGTATATAGAGTTTAGTGCTGTCAACACACTTGGTCATAGCTGTCTAAGTAAAGAAATAAGACAAAAGAGGAATAGCTACAAGAAGATCTCAGCACCAATCTTCACTATTGCACACACAAAGATGCTTAAAGTTAAAGCCACACAAAGTTCCCCACAGACAACAATTCAACACATTCATTTTATCAACTGCTTGAATTGGATTTCATTTTTCTACTTTTTTAAAAGCTAAAGTAGAAGAAAATCGTAAATTTATTCGTTAAATAAAAGAGGCATAACATTGCAGTACAAAAGAAATATATATAAATTTCGAAATATCAAGAACTACACATAATGCATACAACATATGAGGAATTTATAATAATTTCCTTCCCCCCCCCCCCCCCCCTTTTTTTTTTTCAATTGCTCCAGTTTTTAATTTTTAAAATTAAAAAAATCTTATTATCCCCATTGAGTGTTTCTTTTTGTTTTTAAGGGTTTTACGGTGCTTGCAACACATTAAGGTCATATCAGCGCCAGTAAAAAGGAAGAAAATGGGATAGTAAAAAGTTGTAGAATTACAATCAAAACACCCAAGAAAAGGTAAGACAAAGGGGAATTGGTTCAAATAGGAAACAGATGTAGATTCCAAGAACACACTATCAAAGTACTTAGTTTGAGATCACCTAAAAGTCTCATCCACACACAAGCACAGGTCCCAACTAAGAATACACTCAAACTCAAATGTTTACAAATCATATATAATGTTTGTTTGTTGTGTTTTTAAGGGTTTTACGGCGCTTGCAACACATTAAGGTCATATCAGCGCCAGTAAAAAGGAAGAAAATTGGAGAGTAAAAACATCCTAAGGGTACAATTAAAAGGACTTGAGGAAAAAGTAGACAAAGGGAAATGGTTCAAATAGGAACAGATGTAGATTCCAAGAGCACACTATCAGTGTACTTAGTTTGAGATCACCTAAAGTCTCACCCAGACACCAGTACAAGTCCCCATTAAGAAGAATACACTCAAATGTTTACAAATCATATGTTAAGAAAAAAAAAAATATAACAGTATATAACAGAGTGATGATTTACAAGGAAAAAAATATCATCTCCCAAAACAATAACTATACATTCGACTGTTTCCCTCCCAGTCAAAGACTCCGGCCAGGGTCAGGACAAAACCAAGTAATCTCATTCCAAGACAAAGACAGAAGCAATTAGAAAACAGATATAGCGGGGAAGAAGACATAGTAAGTACCTCCCTGCCCACTATGGGAGGACAGGAACCCCACCCAGAGGGCCAGGACAAAACCAAGAAATCTCATCCCAAGACAAAGACAGAAAGCATGTTGGAAAACTGATATAGGAGGACAGAAGACGCAGTCAGTACCTCTCTGCCCACTATGGGAGGTCAGAAACCCCACCCAGAGTAGATATTGTCATCTTTTCAGAAACCCCAACAATGAGAAATGTAAATTCACGACGTAAAGTTCAACATTAAAGTTAAAAAGATTGCTGCCTTTCAGTAAAGTATCGTCATCTTTCAGTTATAACAAAGTGAAAAAGTCAACATAAATATATATAAAGAGGTAATGAACATGATATAAATGACATTATATCAAAAATTGAAAGAAAAATACATCGTCGTTTATAAACTTTATACAAAATGATATAATATAAGCAATAGCAAGCATGGGGTATATAATAATAACATAACAAAACATACAAACAAACTTGAGTTTTAATTGCGCAATATCCACTAAACGTGCTCAAAGTGCTTTACAAAGGGTCCCTGAACAATAGTAAGACGTAACTTGTAGAATGAGACATAACACCTGTTAGGCGATATTACAATTCTTTTCCAAAAGAGACAAAACAGCCAGGTCCTTATTTTACACCGGAGTACGGTGAGAAAATGTGAGTATAGAGCCTTCAACAAGGACTCAACAATGCGCCGAGCGAGGATTACGATCCGAAAGCGAGTGTCATACTACTAAACCACATAGTGGCAATTAATAATAATAATAATGATAATAATAATAATAATAATGATAATAATAATAATAATAATAATAATAATAATAACAATAACAACAACAACAACAACAACAAACACAACAACACACAACAACAACAAAAACAACAACAACAACAACAATAAAATAATAATAATAATAATAATAATAATAATAATAATAATAATAATAATAATGATAATAATAATAATAATAAAATATAATAATAATAATAATAAATAATAATAATAATAATAATAATAATAATAATAATAATAATAATAATAATAATAATAATAATAATAATAATAATAATAATAATAATAAATAATAATAATAATAATAATAATAATAATAATAATAATAATAATAATAATAATAATAATAATAATAATAAAATAATAATAATAATAATAATAATAAATAATAATAATAATAATAATAAATAATAATAATAATAATAATAATAATAATAATAATAATAATAATAATAATAATAATATATAATAATAATAATAATAATAATAACAATAATAATAATAATAATAATAATAATAATAATAATAATAATAATAATAATAATAATAATAATAATAATAATAATAATAGAAGTAGTCCTTCAGAGCCATGGAGCCGGAGTTTATCCCGGTTTTTATAGTGTTTTATAACAACTGCTCACTATCCTTTGAATAGGACGCTAGTCTAACGCAAAGTACTTTCCACCAAATCTATCAGACTCAGCTACCCAATTCCCTGCTGGGTGGACAGAGGGGCCATAAAAAAATTTCGACTGCAACTGGGATTGATCTCGATCCCTTTGCATGTGAAGCGAGTGCTCTACCAACTGAGCTATCAGGACTCAATAATTTTTTAAAAATCAACATCAATTCCTATGTCTGTAACTTCAGCCACTTGTATAGTTTGAAATTTGAAGTCTGATTTTGATTTTGAATTGCGACAGTTTGATTGTGAAATTTGTAGTAAGTAAGAATATTTCATAGTGCTTAACAGATCTGTAAGATAAAGGTCTGAAAAAACATTGCCCGTCACGGTTTCATACACACTTTTTCAGAACTTTAGCAGATCTAATTTGCAGCGCTGCACTGCGGCTGATGCTTGGGTTATTCCAGTCTTCCATTGGAATAGACCCGAGAGACAAATTTCCCCTATGGGATGAATAAAGGGATTTTTTTTTTTTATCTTATTTAAATGCTGGAAGATGATAAGAAAAATAACTTGAAATACATAAATAATTCATTTCAGTGGTTAATAAATTGAAATCACTGTGTAACCTCATCGCAAAAATTGCTGGTTGAAACTCAAAAATGTGAAAAACAATAATAAGTTTGTTTATTTACTAATGTGGTTAACTAGAACATTTCAGGTTTCTGCTCTATCAACAGACAGGAGAATGATTGAGACGTAAAATATTTCTTCGATTCATCTACCTCATCTTTGTTTCTCACTTTACTTTCATTGTAATGATGATGACAATGATGATAATGATGGTAGTGGTGATGATGAGGGCAATGATGATTACGAAAATGATGAAGATAAAGACGATTACGATGATAAACAAAATGATCAGCTTGACAAAATTTATTTTGAAATTTCTCCCCTCCAGTATACGATCACACGTAACTTTCCATACTACTCTTCACGTAATTTCCCTTACTATTCATCACGTAACTTCCCTTACTATTCATCATGTAACTTCCCTTACTATTCATCACGTAACTTCCCTTACTATTCATCACGTAACTTCCCTTACTATTCATCACGTAACTTCCCTTACTATTCATCATGTAACTTCCCTTACTATTCATCACGTTACTATTCATCACGTGACTTCCCTTACTATTCATCACGTAACTTCCCTTGCTATTCATCATGTAACTTCCCTTACTATTCATCACATAACTTCCCTTACTATTCATCACGTAACTTCCCTTACTATTCATCACGTAACTTCCCTTACTATTCATCACGTAACTTCCCTTACTATTCATCACCTAACTTCCCTTACTATTCATCACGTAACTTCCCTTACTATTCATCACGTAACTTCCCTTACTATTCATCACCTAACTTCCCTTACTATTCATCATGTAACTTCCCTTACTATTCATCACGTAACTTCCCTTACTATTCATCATATAACTTCCCTTACTATTCATCACGTAACTTCCCTTACTATTCATCACGTAACTTCCCTTACTATTCATCACATAACTTCCCTTACTATTCATCACGTAACTTCCCTTACTATTCATCACGTAACTTCCCTTACTATTCATCACGTAACTTCCCTTACTATTCATCACGTAACTTCCCTTACTATTCATCACGTAACTTCCCTTACTATTCATCACGTAACTTCCCTTACTATTCATCACGTAACTTCCCTTACTATTCATCACGTAACTTCCCTTACTATTCATCACGTAACTTCCCTTACTATTCATCACGTAACTTCCCTTACTATTCATCACGTAACTTCCCTTACTATTCATCACGTAACTTCCCTTACTATTCATCACGTAACTTCCCTTACTATTCATCACGTAACTTCCCTTACTATTCATCACGTTACTATTCATCACGTAACTTCCCTTACTATTTTTTTTTTTTTTTTTTTTTTGTTTATTGCTTTAGGTCTCTTCCAACACAATTGAGGTTATATGAGAGACCGCTGAAACAAAAAAACAAGCAATCTAACAAAAACAGTACAAATGTAAATCAAAATCATAACCTAAAGATATAAGCTAAATTATAAATAACCAAGAACAAACAGGCAGAAGATTTACAGAAAAAAAAATATCCCCTGTCAAAAATACAATCACAAACCAAAGAAGCAGGATAGGCTAGTAAAGAGAAGAAGAAACGACATCACTATCGGATCGTACACCCATGCGAACATCATAGGTATATGATTCAAGGGTGATGGTCCCATCCAACCACCCGCTCCCTTACTATTCATCACGTAACTTCCCTTACTATTCATCACGTTACTATTCATCACGTAACTTCCCTTACTATTCATCACGTAACTTCCCTTACTATTCATCACGTTACTATTCATCACGTAACTTCCCTTACTATTCATCACGTAACTTCCCTTACTATTCATCACGTAACTTCCCTTACTATTCATCACGTAACTTCCCTTACTATTCATCACGTAACTTCCCTTACTATTCATCATGTAACTTCCCTTACTATTCATCATGTAACTTCCCTTACTATTCATCACGTAACTTCCCTTACTATTCATCACGTAACTTCCCTTACTATTCATCACGTAACTTCCCTTACTATTCATCACGTAACTTCCCTTACTATTCATCACGTTACTATTCATCACGTAACTTCCCTTACTATTCATCACGTAACTTCCCTTACTATTCATCACGTTACTATTCATCACGTAACTTCCCTTACTATTCATCACGTAACTTCCCTTACTATTCATCACGTAACTTCCCTTATTATTCATTCACGTAACTTCCCTTACTATTCATCACGTAAAATTCCCTTACTATTCATCACGTAACTTCCCTTACTATTCATCACGTAACTTCCCTTACTATTCATCACATAACTTCCTTTACTATTCATCACGTAACTTCCCTTACTATTCATCACGTAACTTCCCTTACTATTCATCACGTAACTTCCCTTACTATTCATCACATAACTTCCCTTACTATTCATCACATAACTTCCTTTACTATTCATCACGTAACTTCCCTTATTATTCATCACGTAACTTCCCTTACTATTCATCACATAACTTCCTTTACTATTCATCACGTAACTTCCCTTACTATTCATCACGTAACTTCCCTTACTATTCATCACGTAACTTCCCTTACTATTCATCACGTAACTTCCCTTACTATTCATCACGTAACTTCCCTTACTATTCATCACGTAACTTCCCTTACTATTCATCACGTAACTTCCCTTACTATTCATCACGTAACTTCCCTTACTATTCATCACGTAACTTCCCTTACTATTCATCATGTAACTTCCCTTACTACTATTCTTTAATTACTTTAATGTAAGAAGATAAATAAGTACAAGATTAAATTTATATTGAAAGGCTTGGATTGAAAAATGAAAAAGAAAAAAAGAAAAATTATATTTTTATCACAATAACAACTGATTACACTGGTAAAGTTCAAAACTTAGCGATAATGTACAAATA
Source organism: Berghia stephanieae (assembly GCF_034508935.2). Classification (NCBI taxonomy): domain Eukaryota; kingdom Metazoa; phylum Mollusca; class Gastropoda; order Nudibranchia; family Aeolidiidae; genus Berghia; species Berghia stephanieae. Next base: position 39,024,106 of record NC_088370.1, on the reverse strand, counting down.
TTGAACTACCACATGACAACATAAATTCTTGAGAGGTTGGTAGGTTTGAGGTTTGAAACTTGATTTGGGTGATCGAAATGGAATGCTTCACTGCCATTGGATAATTTTCCTGGCCTCCCTCACTCCACTTATGTAAGCCCCTGTCACAGTCTGTGGATACTGGCGACACGTGGCCTGAGGAATATGAGCAGAGCAAAGAGATGTTTTGTTTTGTTGTTTTTAAGGGTTTTATGGCACTTGCAACACATTTAGGTTATATCAGTGCCAGTAAAAAGGAAGAAAATGGGATAGTAAAAAGTTCTAGAATTACAAATAAAGCACCCAAGAAAAAGTAAGACATAGGGGAACTGGGAACATATAGGGATCAGATGTAGATTCCAAGAGCACACGATCAAAGTACTTAGTTTGAGACCACCTATAAGTCTCACCCGGACACATGCACAAAATCCAACAAAGAGGAATACACTTAAATGCTTACATAAAACATTAAAAATAACAAATATAATAATACATAAGAGAGAGATGATTTACAAGGAAAAAAATATCATCTCCCAAAACAATAACTATGCATTTGACTGTTTCCCTCCCAGCCAGGACTCCGACCAGGGCCAGGAAAAAACCAAGTAATCTCATTCCAAGACAAAGACAGAAAGCATGTTGTAAAACAGATATAAGGGGATAGAAGACGCAGTGTGTACCTCACTGCCCGCTATGGGAGGTCAGGATCCCCACCCAGAGAGCAAAGAGAAACAGTTGTATATAATATGTTCATATCATCAGTGGAATCGGTTACAAGTGTAACAATAACTTTTATTTGTTTTGTTTTTAAGGGTTTTACAGCGCTTGCAACACATTTAGGTTATATCAGCGCCAGTAAAAAGGAAGAAAATGGGATAGTAAAAAGTTCTAGAATCACAATTAAAGCACCCAAGAAAACTTTGTGTAAATTCTAAACCTGTATTCTAAAAGTGAAGGAAAAATTGAGCAAATTGAAAAAAAAAACAAACACAAAAATCTTTTTTTTTTTTATAAAAAAGAGAAACTTTAAAGTGGTTTTGCTCATAAGTAACAAAATATTGGTTACATCGGTTGAATATGAGAGTATTGCCCAGAATCTGTTGTTTCCATTGTATCTTTAAAGGGATGATTTCAAAGTTTTGTCAATATTACAATATGAACATGTGTTCAGAGTTCTTTATTATACACGATAGTAGCAATAAGAATGAATTGAATTGTGAGCGCATTGCATTGTCCTTTTCTTTATCAAGAATACAACTCACCCCACAGTGGCCAATGATCATAATAAATATGACTAGAAGAGTAAAAATATTTAAAGTTGGTTCTCATTTCCTATTTTTTGTGGTTAACAAATGAAACTAAGAGGGGAAATCTATTTAATCACAAGAATTATGAGGTAAGAACTTTTAAATAGATTTATTCCCTTATCTCTAATGGCTCGTAACTAATACCTCGCCAGCAAAAAAGATCTTTCCATCTATTTCCTGTGCCATGACATCATAGACAGATCCATCGCATCCAACAGGAAGAAAGGAGTAGGCGGTTCCAACCAGCGGGTCAAAACTCCATCGGGTCACCAGGCTCCAGATGGGTTCAGGAATGGTCTACAAAGAAAGACAAATATTATAATAATAATAATAATAATAATAATAATAATAATAATAATAATAATAATAATAATAATAATAACAATAATAACAATAATAATAATAATAATAATAATAATAATATATGGTTTTTATATAGCGTCTTCCCCCCGTATATATCAACAAGCTCAAAGCGCTTAACAGTAACGTGGCTACTTTCACTCAAACATGCAATATGAAACAAAGCAATATAATTCTACAGTGCTACAAATTAAAAAGAAACGTTTTAGGATGTTTTTATAAAAATCTGCATCATTACTGTCTCTGATATATCTTGGAAAGGATTTTCAGATAAGGGGTGCCGAATATCATTTCTAGAACTTTCATTATAAATTAAAAATTTACATGCAGCCTGACAGAGGTAAGCCATTGTAAACGTAAAAGGAGGGAATGATAGATAAATTGGTAGAGCACTCGCTTTACAATTCCATTCTTTACAAACTTTTCTTCGTGTGGCTATGTGGTCTTGTCCTGGGTTCAAGTCTCGCTAGGTACATAGTTGAGTCCTTGGAGAAGGCTCTTTACTCACATTCTCTCACAGTGCTCAGGTGTAAAATTAACCGTTAACAGCCCTGTCTCTATCAAAAAGAAATACTGTACTATTGCCTAACAGGCGTCATGTCTCGTTCTACATATTACTTGTTGCTGTTGGTCATGGATCCTTTGTAAAGCTCTTTAAGCAAGTTTAGTGGATACTGAGCTATATAAAGGCTCAAGATGATTTTTTTTTGGTTTTTCTTACTGGCCTGGCCTGGCAATGTCTCACTCACTTTAGAAGTAAACATGGCCCTCAAGGCCTCCATGAGAAGGGAGACGATCTCTTCATCTGTTTTGGACAGAACTTCCTTCACTTTGCTACCCACAATGTAGGAGATAAGGTGGTGGCAGGGGCTTGAGTCAGTCTAAATAAATCAAAAGAGAAACAAACGTGAGTGTGTCAGTGACGTATAGATTTAGACAAATAGAGGAATAGAAAAAATAAATAGATTCAGATGCAATGAATGAATTAAATAAAATTTCCTATCTTCATCTCATGAGAAAATATGTGTCCTTGGTGAAGACACTTTATACATAATACACCAATTTATTCAGGTGTGAATGAGCGCCTATCTTTAGGGCAGTATAAACAAGATATTGAAAGAGTGCTACTAAAAAGAACACACAGACAAATTCTTTTTAAAACCTAATGAATGACTTGCATTGTATAGAATGAACAGATGGTTCAATATGTGGGGGGGGGGGGGGGGGGGGGGGGGGAAACCACACACAAAATAAAATAAATTAATTTTAAATAAAATTTCTTACATTCATCTCATGGGGAAATGTGTGTCCTTGTTGAAAGCACTTTATACATGATCCATTACTTTGCTTGTTTTGTTTTGTTTTTAATGGTTTTACAGCGCTTGCAACATATTTAGGTCATTACAAGGAAAAAAATATCATCTCCCAAAGCTCTAACTAAACATTTGACTGTTTCCCTCCCAGCTAGGGTATCCGGCCAGGGCCTGGACAAAACCAAGTAAACTCATTCCAAGACAAGGACAGAAAGCATGTTGGAAAACAAATATAGGGGGATAGAAGATGCAGTAAGTGCCTCCCCACCCAGATACATACACTACTTTATTCAGATGTGAATGGATACCTCACTAAAACCTGTATCAGATATTGAAAGAGTGTGACTACTAAAAACAACACACAAAAAAAGCACCCAGTATTGGTATCGTATTGTATAGAATGAGAAACTGGTTCCAAATGTGGGGGGAAAATAATACAACACACAATAAAATGAATTACACATTGTAAAATTGTGGAAATCAACACATAAATGTATTTCTTTCACTCGATAAAGTTAAATGTAATGCCATCATGTGACACTGGTATCACGTCGGAATGATTTGGAGGAAAAGAAAGAGAGTTTAAAGTCAAATGGATCAGAATTGGGAAAATTAGGTTGTTTTAAAAAAAATTATAATTTATCAAAACTGACTACTCTCAATACAGTTGAGATGACGTCAGGGCTATAGAAAGGTCCTGAGAACCGATTGACAGCCAAGACATCAAACATCTGTGTCTTGGAGAGAAAAGGCTTCAAAGATTGCTAGCTCATGTCTTTTTAGTCCTTCAGAGCCGGAGTTTATCCTGGATAATTGCTTGCCATCCTTTGGATAGGAAACTAATCTATCGCAAAGTACTTTCTGCCAGAGCTATCAGAACAGGCTACTGAATCACTGTGGGTGAACAGGGTGGGGGGGTCAGAAAAATCTCAATTGCACCCGGGATCGATCTCGGTCCCTTTGCTTGTGAAGCGAGTGCTCTACCAACTGAGCCATTGGGACCCTCAGCCTTTAAGAAATTGGAGCTTACTTTGTCATACTTTGGACACATCAAGAGACACATTACGGACACATCAAGAGACACATTACGGACACATCAAGAGACACATTACAATAGAAAAGCTTTGCATAGAGGGTGCCTGCAAAGGGCAGGAGGAGCAGAGAGAGGCCAAGGAGAAGGTGGCCTAAAACATTGCGAAATGGATGGGGAGAATAATCATTGAGACAGGATGTATGGCACAGATGCAAACCAGAAAGGAGTTCTGTTGAACTGTTTGGGAGGCTATGTCCAACATGGATTCGTTTTAAAGAAGAAGAAGAAGAAGAAGAAGAAGAAGAAGAAGAAGAAGAAGAAGAAGAAGAAGAAGAAGAAGAAGAAGAAGAAGAAGAAGAAGAAGAAGAAGAAGAAGCAGCTGCAGCTATTTAAATTTTCTAATGAAAGTATCCAATTCATCCAGACACAATAACGTTTTGTGACGATTAGTCACAAGTAAAGCTATACCGGATACCTTGAGAGTAGAGATTCCTTGAAAGATATTAAACACCCCGTGATGACTGTCGTCTAAGGGAACTCGGCCAAACATCCGAACACCAGGACATGACTGAGACCAGAAGTTCTCTGGGAATCGCAATGCAACCTGAAAGAAAGAATAAACACAAATAAGCTGCTTGAAAAAAAAAAAAAAAGTGAATTGGCTAATTTAAAAAAAAAAAAAAGAAAAAAAGAAAAGAGCTTTATATAGCGCAATATCCACTAAATGTGCTCAAGGCACTTTACAAGGGGTCCGGGGTCAACAGCAACATTTAACATGTAGGATGGGACATGCTGCCTGTTAGGCGATACTACAATTTTTCGGACGAAGGCACCGCTGTTAACGGCCAGGTACTTAATTTACACCCGAGTACAATGAGAGAATGTGAGTAAAGAGCCTTTTCCAAGGACTCAACTATGCGCCGAGCGCGAGGCTCGAACCCAGGACCTTCAGGTCCGAAAGCGAATGTCATACCACTAGACCACATAGCCGCACAATAAATAATAAACACAAATATGCTGCTTGGAAAAAAAAATGAATTGGCTACTTTAGTTCAAATAATCATTTTTACCTCACTATGAAGAATTTAAAAAATTGTCAATAATTTCTTTAAGACTAGAAAAAAAAAAATATGCTAAAAAACTAAAAATTCCTGGCAAAAAATAAATGAATACAATTTAAAAAAAATAAAAATCTAAAATTTAAAAAAATATATATAAACATGAGCTGACAGCCCTGTATTGTTTAGACCTTAATTTTTGTCCTCTACTACCCCCATCTCCACTACTTCATCATTCTTTACTATCAACATCATCACATCAACTCACTCATTCCTAGAGATTTTTGCTACTTTTCAAAATTGGAGAAAAAATGTATTAAAAAATGAGCATGTACATAGATGGTTTTATTCAACTGTCATTAACATACAAAAACTAAAAACAATAGCTTTGATACTATGCCTATATTTTGTCTCAGAAAATGTAATAAATAGGAATGGGGTATAACCCGGGCAAACTATGGATATAGTCGGTGTTAGGGTTGAGTGAGTTAATAGAAAACACATACCATTTCCACTTGTCCAGATCCCATTTCCTCTATGGCAAGTCTTTTCTCAGATGGCAGCTCTGGTTGAAATTGAATGTTGCCATTCTTTAAAACACCTAACGGTAACGTCATGATCACCTGGAATTTTTAAAAATTGTAGTTAATGAAGTTTAATAGCGTATAAAATACTTTTAGGTCATTTCTTTATAGATGTTGTGCACTTGGATAAGAAACTAACAATATTATTGTCATCCGGAAATATAACAGACCAACATACAAAACTATGTGTAACCTTGAATGTTTACACTCTAGTTAAAACAGTTTAGTGAAAATTACTCATAAACATGGATGGCAAAAATCAATAACAAAGACCTGAGTGACATCAATTTCATTCTATCTATAGTCTGGTTAATACAGTTTGGTGAGAATTACTTATAAACATGTATAGCAAAAAAAACAATAACAAAGACCTGAGTGTTGTTAACTTCGTTCCATCTAATTGAGCTTTTATATAGTGCAATATCCACTAAATGTGCTCAAAGCGCTTTACAAGGGGTCCCTGACCAACAGCAACACGTAACATGTAGAACGAAACATGACGCCTGTTAGGCGATATTACAATTTTTTCGGACAGAGACAACGTTGTTAACGGTCAGGTACTCATTTTACACCTGAGTATGGTGAGAGAATGTGAGTAAAGTCTTTTCCAAGGACTCAACTATGCGCCGAGTAAGGCTCGAACCCAGGACCTTCCGATCCGAAAGCGAGTGTCATACCACAAGACCACATACTATTGAAGTAAAGAAAGAAGGTGAAAAGCCCACAAAACAGATAAAAGGATTGAGAGTTCATTAGTTCACTAGCACAACAACACTCAATGATCTTTGCTTGTAACCTGAAGATAAAAGGATTGAGAGTTCATTAGTTCACTAGCACAACAACGCTCAATGATCTTTGCTTGTAACCTCAAGATAAAAGGATTGGGAGTTCATTAGTTCACTAGCACAACAACGCTCAACGATCTTTACTTGTAACCTCAAGATAAAAGGATTGGGAGTTCATTAGTTCACTAGCACAACAACGCTCAACGATCTTTACTTGTAACCTCAAGATAAAAGAATGAGTCCTGGGGAGTCTCTCCAATGACTAGACTGTGACACAGACGAGTGGAGATCTTTTACACGTCAGTGTGTGTAAAAGGCGGTAAGTAAGTAAGTACCCTATGATCAGAAGAAGCACTTGAGGGAAAAGACATTAAAAAAAAAAAAAAGAAAAAAAAAAAAGATCAGTTTAGGGTAGAGTCCAGTGACAATCTTTTAAATCAGGCCCAGTGAGCCGGAGTGTATTGTATCCATGTTTCTATAGCATGAAATGGACACAAACCATTGCTTGCTACTCTTGGGACAGGACACTTGTCGCTATCACAAAGTACTTTCCACCAGATCTAACAGACCTAACTACCCAATCACTGCTGGGTGGGGGTCAGATAAAGAATCTCGACTGCACCGGGGATCGATCTAGGCCCCCCTTGATTGTGAAGCGAGAGCTCTACCAACTGAGCTACCAGGACCCTGGATAGGTCAACGTAAATTCAAACTGCACAGATTCCAACCTTTTTCATGTGAACCAAATTGCTAGGAAAGTCATTTGTGACCCCTCGTCTCAAAACGGTATTAAGTCGGGATGATTAAAATGCTGAAAATGGAATTTGTAGCCAGAAATATCATCTTTAAGTTGAGTTTATATGCTTTATAGACGAGAAGAAATATCATATTTTACTGTGCTAAATACCAACGTTTCATATTTTTGGCCAGTTTAACTATAATTTGACTTTTTAGCATCTGGTCCATCCCGACATAATACCGTTTTGAGACGAGGGGTCACATTTATCTCTCAACAAACCTTGTTCGCCTTGAATTCTTGACCATCTTCAGTCTTCACCGAGACCTCATCATTATCACTACCACTATCTCCACCACCATGGCTTTTGTAGTCTATACTCGTCACCTAGTAAAGACAAAATAAAAAAATAAAAAATCAATAAATAAATAAATCAATCAATTAATGCTATGCCTTTAGGTAAAATACTCACAACATCTGCTAGCCACATAATAACGTACCAACACACAAAAATTATGTAAGACTTAATATTGATAGAATTTAGTGAGAAGTAATCTAAAAAGGAAGAGTGAAAATAGGAATGATTCCGCCAAAAGCGGAAGGGTTGGCAGGTATGTTTAACATGTATCTTAATGGTGACACAAACAACAATGAGGTGTCTATATGCTCATATCAAGTTCACATTTTATAGAATAACCCTTCCGATCCGAAAGCCAGTGTCATACCACTAGAGCACATAGCCGCACAAAGAGATCAGAAATTTTTGTTTGTTTGTATGTTGCTTTAGGTCTCTTCCAACACAATTGAGGTTATATGAGAGACTGCTGAAACAAAAAAACAAGCAATCTAACAAAAATAGTACAAATGTCAATCAAAATCATAACCTAAAGATATCATAAGCTAAATTATAAATAGCCAAGAACAAACAGGCAGAAGATTTACAGAAAAAAAATATCCCCTGTCAAAAATACAATCACAAACCAAAGAAGCAGGATAGGCAAGTAAAGAGAAGAAGAAACAACATCACTATCGGATCGTACACCCATGCGAACATCATAGGTATATGATTCAAGGGTGATGCTCCCGTCCAACCACCCGCAGATCGGAAATTTAAAACCTTGACTGAAACCAAATCTGATCCTGATACCATTGCTGTCAGTCAAACTTGAGCTTTTATATAGAACAATGTCCACTAAATGTGCTCAAAGCATTTTACAAGGGGTCCCTAGCCAACAGCAATATCTAACATGTGGGATGCAACATGACGCATATTAAGCATATCACATTTTTTTCCCCCCAACAGAGACAATGCTGTTAAAAGCCAGGCACTCATTTTACACCTGAGTAGGGTGAAAAAAAATGTGAGTAAAAGGCATTTTCCAACAACTTTCAACTATGCATTGCCAAAAGCAGGACTCAAACCTAGAACCTTCCGAAGGCTAGCGTCATACCACAAGACCACATAGCTGTCGGGTGAATACTCCATAAACTTAGCTTCCCCTTGGGTAAGCATTAAATAGTAATAATAATAATAATAAAACACACTGTTGTTTGTTTGTTTTTAAGGGTTTCATGGCGCTTGCAACACATTTAGGTCATATCAGAGCCGATAAAAAGGAAGAAAATTGGATAGTGAAAAGATTCTAGATGTACAATAAAAAGGACTTGATGAAAAAGTAAAACAAGGGGAAAAGGTTCAAAAGGGGAACAGATGTGGATTCCAAGAGCACACTATCCGTGTACTTAGTTTGAAGTCACCCAAAAAGTCTCACCCAGACACCAGCACAAATCCTCACTAAGAGGAATAGACTCAAATGTTAACAAATCATATGTTAAGAATAAAACAAAATAACAGTACAAAACAGAGAGATGATTTACAAGGAAAAAAATATCATCTCCCAAAACTAACTATATATTTGACTGTTTCCCTCTCAGCCAGGGTATTCGGCCAGGGCCAGGACAAAACCAAGTAATCTCATTCCAAGACAAAGCGAGAAAGTAAGTTGGAAAACAGATACAGGGGGATAGAAGGCACAGTAAGTACCTCCCTGCCCACTATGGGAGGCCAGGAACCCCACCCAGAAACCAAGTAATCTCATTCCAAGACAAAGACAGAAAGCAAGTTGGAAAACAGATACAGGGGGATAGAAGACACAGTATGCACCTCCCTGCCCACCATGGGAGGTCAGAAACCCACCCAGATAAAACCCACTACCAACTAACCTCGTGCTTGTACCGTATATCTAAGCCACTGGCCAGCCTATCAAGGATGGGACCCATGCCTTCAGGGAAGACAACTTGCTTCCCGGCAAACTGGGGAAAGCTCTCGTTGTGGTCCCAGTGCAGGGAGGAAAGTCGATCCATCGAACAGCCGCAGGTGAACTCCAAGTTGCACACGTAGAACTGCAAGATCCGCTGCTCCTCCTGCGAAAAGACACCCTTTTTTACACGATGATTTCATCATGAAGGGTTTGAGAGGGACAAGGGAAGAGTTTTTTTTGGGATGAGACAGGGTGGGATCGCAACCATTGACCAAAGCAACACGTGCAGTAAAAGTGAAATAAAGAGATAAATATATATATATATATATATATATATATATATATATATATATATATATATATATATATATATATATATATATATATATATATATATATATTGAATCGTGTTTGATACAAATATGGTACGAAAAGTGCTCGACATGTAGTAATGGAGCGAATTATTATTTTTCAAAATATTTACCACAATGTTTGAGACAGTCTACATTAATGTTTCAGGCTTAATTTGCCATCGTCAGGACTGAGTTGTTTTGTTGACTGTTGTTGTTTCTTGAAGTGGTTCCGGTTTAAACTTTAATATATATGAAAGATGAAGAATTTATTGCAATTATCTTTGTTTATTTAAAAAAAACAATAAAAAATATTTAAAAAACACAAACATGCTTTTTGGTTCTGGCACAGGCTCTAATCTGCTCCAACAAAATTGTATTTCATTCCATCAAACACCATCGAAAAGTGTTGATAATATTATTGTCTTTGGTCGAGTCATAAAGCCAAGCAAAGCCACAAAAAGCAAATGAAACCACATTGAAGCGATAAGCTGACAATATAAATCATCACACCACCACACAATATATGATTATGACGTCATTTACAACTAGCATTATCAAGACTATAGTTACTATTTCTACAACTACCAACTACTTCTATAATGGGAAAGCATAAGTCGTAACGTCACACCTTCCTCTCATATGGTTCCAAAATCATTGGAAGTGTGTAACCAGTCCCCAGGATGATGAACAATGAAGAGGTTCCATTCAATCATAAGGTGGTATAACTATTTTAGCAGGGTGTATGTATAGGCAGACTCTTATGGTTACAGGGTGTACAAGAGTGACACATAATTGTGGAACCTGGGGCCTCACAAAAAAAGAACTTAGAAAGTCTCGATTTATACCACTGCAAACAATTACGTCGCGTAATCGGAACCTATTGGCCAGAGACAATTACAAATAAAAAATAAAATTAAGCACTGTTTCCTTATGGGACAACGTGGCTCAGCAGTATGGTCTTTGCTTCGTACCCGAAAGTACAGAGTTTGACTATCCGCTGCGTTGGGTGGCCTTGAGCAAGTCACCTAGCCTTAGCTCACTTTGCGGCGCTGCACTGCGGCTGACGCCTGGGTTATTCCAGTCTTCCCTTGAAATAGACCCTAGAGAAAAATTTCCCCTATGGGATGAAGAAAGGGAATATTTCTTTATTATTTCATGTTATGTTATGTTCATTTTTTAAATTGGCAATATTTAGGGAAGACATAATAAAAGACCAGTTTTACCAGCTGTGCATTATTTGGCTAAAATAAAAAAAAAAGAAAGAAAAAATTTCAAAATATTTTTTTTTTAAAGCATATTAAAAATCATCAACATATTCTGTAATCTTTGTCAAGTGCTTTTAGTGGTGCGACTTATACAAAATACAAAGCTCACAAAAACAAAAAAAAGTTCTCAAAATCTGTGTGGTTGGTTTTATCAAGCAAGTTAAAGAAAAAAGAATTTCAAGCAAACACAAAAGTCAGACTCAATGCGATTTATGAAATTCTAAGGCTTTAAATGTACCGGACCATAGAGCATTTCACTTTTGTGCATGTTTCACATGTGCGTTGGTTTTTGTTGCTTCCCAACTATTAGAGACTTTAGCAAACCACTTTATTATGGTTAAAGGTTATATAGACCTGTTTACTTTAAAATTAAAAAAAAAGAAGTAATTTTTTGGAGATAAAAATTGTAGTCGCTATAGTTAATTTAGTAAATCCAAAATTTAACCTCACAAGGATTAAATAATATTTCAAAATGATTGAGTTATAAAGCCTGGCATCAACTTTCATTTTCAATAAGCTTTAATGACTTAGAGACGCCCATAAAGTTCTGAAATTGGAGCCAAAATTTCGTAATACTACGAATTTTTCATCACACTAAGCAGGTCTGTGAAAGTAAAATCATGCACCCATCTTTAATGGTTAATTAACTTTAAACATTAAAAAAATTTTTTGCAATGCAGTCTAATCATTACAGATGAAATTATCCCATTGCTTATAATAATAAATTAGGAAGAAAACATTTACTTATCTTCCATTCTGCCAAAAACAGGGAACAGTTTAAAATTTAAAACTAAAAATGTGAAAAATATTAATGAATTTAAAAATGATCTTGATAGGGAACTTTTTGCTTTAAAATACAAATAAGACTAAGCATTCATTATATTATGTCAATAATAAGAATGGATGTTATTTTTTCTTTTGTTTTCTATGCTTTTCATTGTTTTGTTGTTTTACCCTTTTGATATTTTCATCTCAAAGCACATACAATGAGTTATGTCCAATACATCGTTACTTATGTTTTAAGGACGTTTAAGAAACACTACGTCCATTTGAAAGCCACATTATTGATATGTAATTAAAAAAATTAAAAAATACAAGCTGTGCAGACCAGAAATAGAAGCATAATGGTAATGCGGGGAAGGATGAATGAAATAGGGAAGGGGTGGTGGGCGTGATCTGAAGAACAAGAACTCTAAAGAAATAATCATGGACCAGAACGCATGGATCATGCATTGAATTCATCTACCCCCCTTAGAAGAGAAGCAAAATGGAAGAGTAAAATTGGGAAGGATGAAAAAGGGAAAAAGGGAAAAAGGGAAGGGGTGGTGGGGTGCTCTAAAGACCTCTAATAAAGAAACAATCATGGATCATTAGAACACATGGATCATGCAATGAAATCTCCCCCTCCCCCCCCCCCCCCCCTCAAAAAAAAAAAAAGCAGAATATCATACTTAAGGAAACAAGAAAATAGTCCTTCAAAGCCAAAAAAATAATAATTGAGCTTTCATATAGTGCAATATCCACTAAATGTGCTCAAAGCGCTTAACAAGGGGTCCCTGACCAACAGCAACATGTAACATGTAGAACGAGAGTCTGTTAGATTTGGTGGAAAGTACTTTGCGATAGACTAGTGTCCTATACAAAGGATAGAAAGCAATAGCTATTGTCCATTTCACGCTATAGAAACTGGAATAAACTCTGGCTCCATTGGCCGAATGAAGGACTTTAAAAAATTTTATAATAGAAATTGAATGTCTCATTGTGGTCAAATATCCATTCAAAAATAAAATAAGAATTATAAAATAAAATATCTTTCACTATAACTATAAGCTTTGTTGTAAAATCTGAATCAGACGGGAAAATACTAGTACAACAAAATTTGGCATCCAAAAATTACATTTACCAATAATCTCTCCATAATTAACAGGTCTGAGCATGTCTCTCTAGACAAACTGAGAAAATCACACACCAGTTTTGGGCTTACTTCACATACAGATGGGACGCAGGTCGATCCCCGAGTGATGTCGAGATTTTTTCCCAACACCCTTGTCCACCTAGCAGTGATTGGGTAGCTGGGTCTGTTAGGTCTGGTGGAAAATTCTTTGTGATAGACTAGTGTCCTATCCATAGGGCATCAAGCAATTGCTATTCTCCGTCTAACCTTATCTCTGGCTCCACGAGCCTTACAGTTCTGAAGGAACTACTTGAAACTTATGACAGACATACAAGCTAATTACCTCACATGATCAACGACACAGGTAAAAAAAAAAAAAATTATGGTTACAAATCTCATTCTTTCAGGATGCCTCTCTATAATTTGAAGATATTTCCAAAAATGAACATTTGTACAACTAAGGACTAAGGACTCACATCATTGAAATATTGCCGACTTTCCCGGATAAACCCATCATGGAATTCTTTGAACTTATCTGTGGAAAGAAAAATGAGGAAAACATTTTTAAAATGTTATTTTCAATTATCTTTACTGGAAAATTTGTCCTTTGGGTCTATGTACTTCAAGGAAAGAGTGAAGTTAAACGCCAGCTTGGGACTCTTCTAAACTTCTAAGGGCTAACCCACAACAGAGACTGACTCTGATGACCCAGCACTGCCATCTTCCAGATGAGGACATTGGGAACGGACAAAATACTAAGAATAAAGAGAAGAGCCACTAAACCTACTCATACCAAGCACCCGACGTTCTCTGCCGTTTTTTTTTTTTTCGAGCTTGGTATGGATAGGTCTAACGTTTCTTCTTTTTATTCTTAGTATTTTGTCCGTGCCTGACTGACGTCTTTATCCGGAAGATCGTAGAGGACGGCAGTGCTGGGTCGTCAGAGTCAGTCTCCGGTGTGGGTTGTCCTAAGGCATTTTTATGTACCGAAGAAAAGAAAAGATTTAATACAGCCTGAAAAGATTAAGAGTTTTAGAGTTTGACGCAACACCAATAAGTCATGGGTGCCTAGAAAAAAAAGAAAGACAAATTGGAACAGTTTATTGATGCTATGCATTTCTGTAAAATACTCACAACATCCACCGGCCAAATTTAACTTACCAAAACACACCAATGGTTGTAACCTTTTACATTTATAGTCCGATTGACATCATTTTATGACAGCTTTTCACAAAACAAGCAGACTAAAAATAATAACAAAGAGCTGAGTGACGTCATCTTCGTTCCTTCTATTAAAGTATATCCCAGCTTCATCCAACCAACAGCATGGGATCCTCAGATAGTTCATTATACAAGAAAACATTCATTCAGAGAGATGGTTTACAAGGATAAAAATATCTCTTACAAAAAAAAAAAACCCACACACACAAACAAACACATATCCCTTCTCATCCAACCTTTTACCTCTAAGTCAACAGCAAAACCGATTTACCTAACCCTATGACAAGGACATAGCTACAGAGACAGGGACAACGAACAAGGGGGAATTGATGGATAGTCACTACCAACAGAACAGCCATTCCAATGGAAGCAAGCATTTGTTATGGTCTTTTTAACAATAGAGAAGCATGGATAATGTTTTTGTTTTTTGTTTTTAAGGGTTTTACGGCGCTTGCAACACATTAAGGTCATATCAGCGCCAGGAAAAAGGAAGAAAATGGGATAGTAAAATGTTCTAGAATTACAATAAAGCATCCAAGAAAAGGGAAGACAAAGGGGAATTGGTTCAAATACGAAATAGATGTAGATTCCAAGAGCACACTATCAAAGTACTTAGTTTGAGATCACTAAAAGTCTCATCCAGACACAAGCACAGGTCCCCACTAAGAGGAACACACTCAAATGTTTTACAAATCTTTTATAATATAAAGAAAGCATAATTCAGTGCATAACAGAGAGATGATTTACAATGAAAAAAATATCATCTCCCAAAACTAACTATACATTCGACTGTTTCCCTCTCAGCCAGGGCATCTGGCCAGGACCAGGACAAAACCAAGTAATCTCATTCTAAGACAAAGACAGAAAGCATGTTGGAAAACAGATATAAGGGGATAGAAGACACAGTATGTACCCCCCTGCCCACTATGGGAGGAAGCATGGATAAAAACTCTCAGGTTCTAGAGATGGTATGAAGCTGACATCACTCAGGTCTTTGTTTTTGCTTTTTGCCATCCGCGTTTAAGAATAATTCTCACTACAACCGTATTAACCAGACTATAAACGTTCAAGGTTACACATAGTTTTCCGTGCTGGTCCATTATACTTCCGGATGGCAAAGTTGTGAGCTTCTAATCTTAGCCAAGCTCATACTATCTATAGGACGATGACTTTTCAACAAAAATACTACTTACCTGCTAAGCTAACATCTTGCTCTCTCCCCCTCTCCTTTCTCCAGTCAGACACAATGTCCAGAATAGCGTTGTAGTGAAACTCAATCCGCCTGTCCATCTTTGCATCCACCATCTTGCCATTGCTGGTCATCAACTGACATGACCCCTTCAAAGACTGGACCGGTACGTCCGTCTACACAGAATAAAATAAATTTTTAAAATAAAATAAATTCCCTTTATTCATCCCTAAGGGGAAATTTTTCTTTAGGGTCTATTCCAAGGGAAGACTAGAATAATAATAATAATAATAATAGATCTTTATTGTCCATAAATATGGCAATTTGTCATTTAGTTACACTTGTTATAATGTTAAACGATAACAAAGATTGAACAGATATTTCACTCCTACTTATTTTCTCTCTCTCTCTCTCTCTCTCTCTCTCTCTCTCTCTCTCTCTCTCTCTCTCTCTCTCTCTCTCTCTCTCTTTCTTTCTTTCACACGTGCGATATACACAACATAAACATATTCATTTCGTTTTCAATTTGTTACGATTGTGGCAATTCGACACCAAAAATTATCATCATTATCAATTGGTCAGTTAATCTTACATTAAATAAATTAATCAGTTAATAAGTCAACGAATCAATCCTTGGTTTTTCTGTACCATATGAAATATTCAAAATTTTTATTGCTGGTGGAACGAACGTTGATTTATACTTGTTAGTTCTACATTTAATCTGACAAAACCTTCTCCCAGATGGTAAAAGACTAAATTCATGGTATAAAATATGTTTTTTATTGTTGGTAATTGAGAATGCTTTCCTTTCTATTGCTTTTCCATGAATTCTTTCTACTCCATCAAGAGGATGGTTTATTATTTTTGATGCCTCTTTGATAGATTTTGAAATTTTTGATTTATCTTTAAGTCGGCATCCTCCAAACCATATGGTGCAGCCAAACGCAATTACACTTTTAATCAATGAGTCATAAACTCTTAACATAGTTTTCTTCCTTACTTGAAATGTTCTCAATTTCCTTAGGATGTATAATCTTTGGGCAACTTTCTTAGATATTATATTAATATGTTGAGAGAAATTGAGGGAACTATCAATGGTTATTCCTAAATATTTAAAATAGTCAACTATCTCAACATCATCTTTACCGATCGCCACACACTTTAAGTCGTTTTTATTTTTTACACCAAACACCTGTTCTTTCGTTTTTTCAACATTTAATTCAAGCTGATTTTGTTTACACCAATCGGTGAATATATTTATTTGTTTGAAATAATTCTTTTCGGTAACTTTATCTTTTAATAAGCCAAGAATAGCAGTATCATCTGCATATTTCACTATAAAACAATTTTCAAAGGATGGTCTGCAGTCGTTGGTGTATAAGATGTACAGGATTGGGGAACTCACACAGCCTTGGGGACATCCGTTCGACAACGTTCTTTTGTTGGAGATATGTTCACCCAATTTTACACATTGCGGTCTATGGGTCAGAAACTCTTTATACCATTTAATAAGGTAGTTTGAAATATCCATGCTGCACAACTTTTGAAGCAAAATATCTGTGTTCATGGCATTAAAAGCTGACGAAAAGTCGACAAACAGGATTCTGGCGTAATTCGAGGGCGTTTGGTCAAGGTGTTTCGAGATCAAATTTGTGGTGGTTAATAGTGCGTCTTCAACACTGAGATGTTGCTGGTATGCAAATTGGTACGGATCTAGCAATTTCAGGTCATAACATTTTTGTAGGAGCTCAGATTTTAAAATTTTTTCTAAACATTTCATTACAAGCGATGTAAGCGCCACTGGACGGAAGTCATTCAATACGGTCGGACAACGCTTTTTTGGAACTGGAACGACAATCGATGTTTTCCAAAGTACTGGCACTGATTGTTCATCGATTGACCTTTGAAAAAGTTTTGTATAAGGTATAGCCAGTTGTTGGTGACAGTTTTTCAAAATAGTTCCGGTAATGTTGTCTGGTCCTGGTGCTTTATGTTCTTTACATCTCCGGAAGAGGGAGCTTACGGTTTCTTCTTCAATATCTGGAGGTGGCTCATTGTCATTTGACAAACCGTTGTGAACAGGTGGGAGCCTGTCAAAACGACAGTAAAAATCATTTAATTTGTTGACATCAGTTTTCGTTTTTCCTTGTCGGAATGTTCGTTTCTTTTGGTCTACTCCTCCCATTTGTTTTATCATCTCCCATGCTTTCCTTGCGCAGCCCGATCTCAGTTGTCGCTCCATTTTATTTTTGTATTCAACCTTCTCTTCTTTTATTGTATTTCTGATCTCCTTTCCCTTTTCAAATTCTAGTTTAATGTCACCACTCATATAGGCAATTTTCTTTTCATTGAGTAAATATTTAAGTCGCTTTGTAACCCATGGCTTATTGTTAGGAAATATCTTAATTTCTTTTTTTTCCACGCATAAATCCACACAAAATGTAATATAACATGTCAAAGTTTTGGTCCATTCATCAATACTGTCACCTTCTACCATTAATGTCTCCCACTGAGTACAGTCAAAACAGCCGTTCAGTCGTTGGATTGCCTCTTGAGTCCAGATATGGCGATATACTACAGTTGGTTTCTCACTCTTTAATTTAGAGATGTACGTCGGTACTAGGTGAATGGTATTATGATCAGATGTGGCTATCGGTTGTTTTTGTAGCGCTTTGTAGGCGTTCTTTATATTGCTATAGCACAGATCAAGCGTGTTGTTTCCTCGTGTTTTGCAGGTGACGAACTGTTCTAGTCCAGCTATGGGCAGCTGACAATGATTAAAATCAACAATAATAAGTGGACTGTCCGGGTGACGTAGTAGTAATGACGATACATGCTCATTTATTAATTGGTATTAATTATTATTATTAAGTAGAATAACTCAGGCGTAAGCCACAGTGCAGTGCTGCAAAGTGAGCTAAGGCTCCGCTGAATGGACACATTTATAAGTATAAGTTTTAGAGGGTATTTCATTTTTAGATTACATCAGCACCAGCGTTAAAGTAAGATGACATGATTTAACATTTTTCTTTCTAGTTGACTGACACTCAAAAATGAAAGTGTTTGGAGATGCAGATAAAATACATAAATTAATAAATAAAATTCCCTTTTTTCATCTCCAAGGGGAAATTTTTCTTTATGGTCTATTCCAAGGAGAAGACTGGAATAGCGGATAGTCGAACTCGGTACCTTTCAGGTAAGAAGCAAAGACCGTACTGCTGAGCCACGCTGCCGCTGAATGGACACATTTATTGTATGAGTTTTAGAAAGTAATTCATTCATTTTTAGATACCAGCGTTAAAGTAAGATGACATGATTTGACCTTTTTCTTTTTAGTTGACTGACACTCAAAATTGAAAGTGTTTTGAGATGAAGGTAAGGGTTCACAGGGGGAAGTGTGGCTATGTGGTCGCTTTTGAATTGGAAGGTCCTGGGTTCGAGCCACGCTCGGCTCAGCACATAGTTGAGTCCTTGGAGAAGGCTCTTTACTCACATTCTCTAACCGTACTCAGATGAATACCTGGCCGTTTACAGCGTTGTCTCTGTCCGCCTATCAGGCATTATGTGGCGTTGATATGACCTTAATGTGTTGCTAGCGCCGTGAAACCCTAAAAAAAACAAAAAACAGGCATTATGTCACGTCCTACATGTTAAGAGTTGCTGTTGGCCTGGGACCCCTTGTAAAGCACTTTTTAGCACGTTTAGTGGATATGGCGATATATAAAAAAGCTCAATTTAAATATGTACCCTTGTGAAGAATATAATCATTACAGTGTCCCATCTATCAGGTAACCTCTGTGGTATAATGGTAACACGTCTGACTGGTAATCAAGAGGCATAATAAGATTTGATCCCAAATCGAGGCAGCCTGAGTTTTTGCGATGGTTTCTTTTCTTGCATTTTTCTTTCTTTGTCTGGCTGGCACTGTTTCATACACACTTTTTCAAATCTTTTTTCTTACAACAGTGCCTGCTCTCAAATTTGTTACATTATTATGGAGGGAAGAAAAAAAAAAATCCAATTTTGGCTTTAAAAACTTTAAAACTCTAATGTCACTGGTTCATAAATCTAATGTCATTGGTTCATAAATCTAATGTCACTGGTTCATAACTCTAAAGTCACTGGTTCATAAATCTAATGTCACTGGTTCATAAATCTAATGTCATTGGTTCATAAATCTAATGTCACTGGTTCATAAATCTAATGTCACTGGTTCATAACTCTAATGTCATTGGTTCATAAATCTAATGTCACTGGTTCATAAATCTAATGTCATTGGTTCATAAATCTAATGTCATTGGTTCATAAATCTAATGTCACTGGTTCATAACTCTAATGTCATTGGTTCATAAATCTAATGTCATTGGTTCATAAATCTAATGTCACTGGTTCATAAATCTAATGTCATTGGTTCATAAATCTAATCTCATTGGTTCATAAATCTAATGTCATTGGTTCATAAATCTAATGTCATTGGTTCATAAATCTAATGTCATTGGTTCATAAATCTAATGTCACTGGTTCATAAATCTAATGTCACTGGTTCATAAATCTAATGTCATTGGTTCATAAATCTAATGTCACTGGTTCATAACTCTAATGTCATTGGTTCATAAATCTAATGTCATTGGTTCATAAATCTAATGTCACTGGTTCATAAATCTAATGTCATTGGTTCATAAATCTAATGTCACTGGTTCATAAATCTAATGTCATTGGTTCATAAATCTAATGTCATTGGTTCATAAATCTAATGTCATTGGTTCATAAATCTAATGTCATTGGTTCATAAATCTAATGTCACTGGTTCATAAATCTAATGTCATTGGTTCATAAATCTAATTTCATTGGTTCATAAATCTAATGTCATTGGTTCATAAATCTAATGTCATTGGTTCATAAATCTAATGTCACTGGTTCATAAATCTAATGTCATTGGTTCATAAATCTAATGTCACTGGTTCATAAATCTAATGTCATTGGTTCATAAATCTAATGTCACTGGTTCATAAATCTAATGTCATTGGTTCATAAATCTAATGTCATTGGTCCATAAATCTAATGTCACTGGTTCATAGAATAATCAAATTGACATGGGTGACAAATCTGGGGGCAGTGTGGCTCAGCGGTATGGTCTTTGCATTGTACCCAAAAGGTACAGAGTTCGACTACCCGCCTCGTTGTGTGCCCATGAGCTAGTCACCTGGCCCAAGCTCACTTTGCAAACGCTGCACTGCGGCTGATGCCTGGGCTATTCCAATCTTTCCTTGGACAGTGCTGATGGTGACAAAAAGTGAAAATGTAGGAAAATGTTTAACGATTGCCTTTAAGCCCCATTTTTACTGCACTAAACCCCACTTTTAGAGCAATTGAGATGAAAGACTATCAGTGACACTCTAGCTAACTTCTGGAGAGTGGGAAACTGCACCTGTGTGTTCCACCACACATCAACTCTCTCATTGCTAGCACATTGTTTCGAGAAAATGTAATTTTAAAAAGGAGGAAATTCCTCCTCTGGACTCCAAAATCATGGATTTCGAGGAAAACCATCAGCACCAGCTAGGAATAGACCCTAAAGACAAATTTCCCCTTGAGGATGAATAAAAGGAATTTTATTTACTATTATCTATTTATATCCATCCTTTACCTGTAGAGCCATCAATGCTAAAGGATTATTGGCAACACCAGTAAGTACGTATCCGTTTGACCATTCTGGAGTCAATCCTAGCCTTCCTCCTATAGACTCTTTTGCTTCTAATACAGTCACCTGTGATAAAAAAAAAACATGGAGGAAAAAAAAATCAGAAATTTAAAAAAAAAAAGTTGTAAAAGTAATTGTCTAAGCAAAACTGTAATCATATTTTCAAGATAAATTTTGAAGTACAATAACAAAATGACTGCCTTTGTGAACATTATATATAAAAACAAATACATGAAAGCGAACAAGAAGTAATAATCTACTTCTATATCCCTCAACTTTCCGCTGTAGACGGCCAGGTACTCATTTTACACCTGAGTACAGTGAAAGAATGTGAGTAAAGAGTCATTTCCAAGGACTCGAACTCAGGACCTTCTGATCCGAAAGCGAGTGTCATACCACAAGACCACATAGCTGCACAAGACAGATTCTGAGAAGCAAGATTTGAAACTATGTTTAGGCATATGACACAATCACCTCACACTTTGATAAAAAATTTTTTTTTTTTTTAATTGAGGTTTTATATGACACAATATCTACCAACATCTGCTCAAAACGCTTTACAAGGGGTCCCAATACAACAGCAACAATTATCATGTAGATCAAGAATGACGGCTGTAAGGCCCCTACATTACAATTATTTTCAACAGAGACAATGCTGTTTACCGACCAGTTTCTCATTATATACATGAATAAAGTCAGAAAATGTGAGTAAATAAGCCTTTTTTAAAATCTCAACTTTTCATTGCCTAAAGGGACTCGAACCAGGGATACAACAATACCACTAAGCCACACACACACACACAATTTTTTTTTAAAATAAAAAATCCAACCAGAATTGAAAGTCCTGCAAAAAGGATCACAAAAACTGGTTGGATTTTTTATTAAAAAAAAAATTTGTGTGTGTGTGTGGCTTAGTGGTATTGTTGTATCCCGTTAAGCGCCGTTAAACACCTAAAAACAAACAAAAAACAAAACAAAACAAAAACATTTGCTGGAAATTCAACCATAAGTAGCACTAAGTAAGTAAGTAAAAGTAAGTCTATAATGCAACGTGCTCAAAGCGCTTTACAAGGGGTCCCTGACCAACAGCAACACGTAATATGTAGAACGAGACATGACGCCTGTTAGGCGATGTTACTAATTTTTTTTTCCGACAAAGACAACGCTGTTGACGGCCAGGTACTCATTTTAACCTGAGTATGGTGAGAAAATGTGAGTAAATAGTCTTTTCCAAGGACTCAACTATGCACCGAGCAAGGCTCGAACCCACGACCTTCCGATCCGAATAATATGTAGACTTGCAGGTTAGACTTACCCGATACCCATGGGAGAAAAGAGTGTGAGCAGCGGCTAAGCCACTCATTCCTGCTCCTATCACCAGCACAGAATCCTGCAGAAAAAAAAAATGAATGGAAAATATAACACAGAAATCAATAATGGAGGGTCTGGAACTTTCTGTTCCTGGAAGTGAGAACAAGTCATATCCTTCAGCGATTAAATCAAAACTGAATCGATTCATTTCTAAATCATTTTTTTAGTTCTACTACTAGAAGGGGGTTCCACTATTTAAAAATAAAACAAAACTATATTTCCCCTAAAAGTTTTGTTTACATACCAGAAGCTGACAAATTAAAAATATTAAATTTGAACAAATAAACACCCCCCCCCCCCCCTTTCCCATTGGTCATTCCCATAACACTTCAAATGATATAAAATACTGATTTGACAGCATCATTTACAACCCCCTAATTTCAAAATATTATTATACTTACCTGAGTATTTTCTATATGCGAGAGAAGTAAAGTGGGAGGGGAGACCAAACCCGCATTGATAACCTGAGTGTGTGTGAGGTAGTGAAGGATGTGAGTTAGTAACTCAATGCTGTAAATCCTGGCAAGTCCCCGGCAAAACACAAGACGCTGACACTTTTCCTTGGTCAACCACTCCTGTCAAAAATAAAGATGGTATGATTAAAAAAAAAAAATATCATTATAAATCATTAAGTTCGTAGAAAGCAAAAACAAAAAACAAAAAAAAAAAAAAAAAAAAAAATTGCTGCTCAATTAACAATATGTCAACCCTTGCCAGAGAATATTTTCATGGTGTCTACCCAAACACATTATGAGATTTCTGAATATTTTTTCGCCCAATGAGATGTTTTAAAAATACCTATGACTCATTATAAAGTATTGATAAATAGTATGCTGAAGCAACAACAGATGTAAGAGGAATAGAAAAAAAAATCATACTAGATAGAGCCACACTGAAGTAATTTTGACACCCCAAATTGGTAACATTATTTTTTTTTAAATCACCTTTCTTCCCATTATGAGGATTAGCCTACTATTTTTCCTGCAACTGATTAAGTGCTTTTTTTACCAGTCAAAATAACTAAAATCATATTATTCCTTTCCTCTTCTTATTATTAGAATAAATTGTTCAAGAAAGATGTTAGGGTTGGGGTCAGAGAAGACCTTAAATAAAATCAAAAACTGAACTGAAGTGTCTAGTTGTTATCATGAAAATATCATCTGACATCATAACAACTGTAAATCTCTTATCTGGAAAATCTATCTGTAATCGAGAGCTAGGAAACAGGGCAAGAAGATTAGAATTTCCCAATCAAATCGAAAGGGTTAGCAAATCTGCATTACCAACTTTGTCACTGGTCTTGTCCCCATAACAAGGTCCCTTTTCTCATTTTAGTCCATCTGTATTGAACAACATTCCACAGAGCATCCGAGAATCCAAATCATTGTCTGTTTTCAAGAAATCCTTGAAAACACTTCTTTTTTTATGTCATGTACTTAAAATATTGTTTTGTGTTGTAATTCAAAGTGCCAAGAGCCTCATTGTTGAGGATACTGTGCGCTCTATAAGAGTCTATTTTCATTATTATTTATTATTAAGATATAATAATGCATTACTGTTTGCATGACATTTGTTATTGGATGAGAAATCTGCTTGAGCCTTTATCAATCCTGGTGACTTTTAAGTCTTCATTTTTTACTTTCTTCAAGCTGCTATATTCATTTTAGCATATCAAATAAACAAAGATTTTGCTTTAACTCCGATAACAAACCTTGGGGTTGAGGGCCCACAACACAAGGACCAAGTTCCGAAGGCCCAAATAGAGATATGGGGCCTCCCGGGCAAGATCTGGAAAGGCCTCAATTTCTGGGACTGTCATCATGTCAGGGGTGAAGCCATTAGCATGGAGAGGGTGGTTGATATTGATAGGGAAAGGCTGCTGGTAGGGACTAAATTTATCTGGGGAATTAAGTTACAAATTCTAAAAATAGAATGAATATTGGAAACCAGATCTTTCCCTGGAAAAACTTGACAACAGAACAAAACAAAACAAAACAAAAAAAGCGAAAAAACGAGTTTCTATCTTCTTATAGTGCTATAACCAATTAACGTGCTCATAACGATTATGTCTACCCCACTACACCAAGAGGAATACACTCAAATGTTCACAAACCATAAATATAAACAAATCGAGAGAGAGATAGAGAGAGAGAGAGAAAGAGAGAGAGAGAGAGAGAGAGAGAGAGAGAGAGAGAGTGAGAGAGAGAGAGAGACAGAGAGAGAGAGAGAGAGAGAGAGAGAGAGGGAGAGAGAGACAAAGAGTGAGATAGATAGAGAGAGAGAGAGAGAGATCGAGAGAGAGAGAGAGAGAGAGAGAGAGAGAGTACATATCCAAGTAAAAAAATATAGTAAATAGAAGCAAACCTTTGTTTTTCTTTGATGATTCCAATGGACTGAGTCCAACACCTTCCGGATAGTAGGCATTCAAAAACTGGGCAGCAGGACAGTTCTGGAGGTAAGGTGTGTACCGACACATGGACAGCCATTTCTCAGTTGAGACCCACTCTACTCTCTGAGGAGATTACAATGTCATTCTTTAAATTTTAAAAAACTCCTGGCATGCGACAGTTGAAACCCACTCTACTCTCTGAGGAGATTACAATGTCATTCTTTAAATTTTAAAAAAGTCCTGGCATGCGACAGTTGAGACCCACTCTACTCTCTGAGGAGATTACAATGGCATTCTTTAAATTTAAAAAACCTCCTGGCCTGCGACAGTTGAAACCCACTCTACTCTCTGAGGAGATTACAATGTCATTCTTTAAATTTAAAAAACCTCCTGGCCTGCGACAGTTGAAACCCACTCTACTCTCTGAGGAGATTACAATGTCATTCTTTAAATTTAAAAAACCTCCTGGCCTGCGACAGTTGAAACCCACTCTACTCTCTGAGGAGATTACAATGTCATTCTTTAAATTTAAAAAACCTCCTGGCCTGCGACAGTTGAAACCCACTCTACTCTCTGAGGAGATTACAATGTCATTCTTTAAATTTAAAAAACCTCCTGGCCTGCGACAGTTGAAACCCACTCTACTCTCTGAGGAGATTACAATGTCATTCTTTAAATTTAAAAAACCTCCTGGCCTGCGACAGTTGAAACCCACTCTACTCTCTGAGGAGATTACAATGTCATTCTTTAAATTTAAAAAACCTCCTGGCCTGCGACAGTTGAAACCCACTCTACTCTCTGAGGAGATTACAATGTCATTCTTTAAATTTAAAAAACCTCCTGGCCTGCGACAGTTGAAACCCACTCTACTCTCTGAGGAGATTACAATGTCATTCTTTAAATTTAAAAAACCTCCTGGCCTGCGACAGTTGAAACCCACTCTACTCTCTGAGGAGATTACAATGGCATTCTTTAAATTTAAAAAACCTCCTGGCCTGCGACAGATGAAACCCACTCTACTCTCTGAGGAGATTACAATGTCATTCTTTAAATTTAAAAAACCTCCTGGCCTGCGACAGTTGAAACCCACTCTACTCTCTGAGGAGATTACAATGGCATTCTTTTAAATTTAAAAAACCTCCTGGCCTGCGACAGTTGAAACCCACTCTACTCTCTGAGGAGATTACAATGTCATTCTTTAAATTTAAAAAACCTCCTGGCCTGCGACAGTTGAAACCCACTCTACTCTCTGAGGAGATTACAATGTCATTCTTTAAATTTAAAAAACCTCCTGGCATGCGACAGTTGAGACCCACTCTACTCTCTGAGGAGATTACAATGTCATTCTTTAAATTTAAAAAACCTCCTGGCCTGCGACAGTTGAAACCCACTCTACTCTCTGAGGAGATTACAATGTCATTCTTTAAATTTAAAAAACCTCCTGGCCTGCGACAGTTGAAACCCACTCTACTCTCTGAGGAGATTACAATGTCATTCTTTAAATTTAAAAAACCTCCTGGCATGCGACAGTTGAGACCCACTCTACTCTCTGAGGAGATTACAATGTCATTCTTTAAATTTAAAAAACCTCCTGGCCTGCGACAGTTGAAACCCACTCTACTCTCTGAGGAGATTACAATGTCATTCTTTAAATTTAAAAAACCTCCTGGCCTGCGACAGTTGAAACCATCTACTCTTGAGGAGATTACAATGCATTCTTTAAATTTAAAAAAACCTCGGCCTGCGACAGTTGAAACCCACTCTATCTCTGAGGAGATTACAATGTCTTCTTTAAATTTAAAAAACCTCTGGCTGCGACAGTTGAACCATCTACTCTCTGAGGAGATTACAATGTCATTCTTAAATTTAAAAAACTCCTGGCCTGCGACAGTTGAAACCCACTCTACTCTCTGAGAGATACAATGTCATCTTTAATTAAAAAACCTCCTGGCCTGCGACAGTTGAACCACTCTACTCTCTGAGGAGATTACAATGTCATTCTTTAAATTTAAAAACCTCCTGGCCTGCGACAGTTGAACCCACTTACTCTCTGAGGAGATTACATGTCATCTTTAAATTTAAAAACTCCTGGCTGCGACAGTTGAAACCCACTTACTCTCTGAGGAGATTACATGCATTCTTTAAATTAAAAAACTCCTGGCCTGCGACAGTTGAAACCCACTCTACTCTCTGAGGAGATTACAAAGCATTCTTTAAATTTAAAAACCTCTGGCCTGCGACAGTTGAAACCCACTCTACTCTTGAGGAGATTACAATGCATTCTTTAAATTTAAAAACCTCCTGGCCTGCGACAGTTGAAACCACTTACTCTCTGAGAGATTACAATGTCATTCTTTAATTAAAAAACCTCCTGGCCTGCGACAGTTGAAACCCACTCTATCTTGAGGAGATTACAATGTCATTCTTTAAATTTAAAAAACCTCCTGGCCTGCGACAGTTGAAACCCACTCTACTCTCTGAGGAGATTACAATGTCATTCTTTAAATTTAAAAAACCTCCTGGCCTGCGACAGTTGAAACCCACTCTACTCTCTGAGGAGATTACAATGTCATTCTTTAAATTTAAAAAACCTCCTGGCCTGCGACAGTTGAAACCCACTCTACTCTCTGAGGAGATTACAATGTCATTCTTTAAATTTAAAAAACCTCCTGGCCTGCGACAGTTGAAACCCACTCTACTCTCTGAGGAGATTACAATGTCATTCTTTAAATTTAAAAAACCTCCTGGCCTGCGACAGTTGAAACCCACTCTACTCTCTGAGGAGATTACAATGTCATTCTTTAAATTTAAAAAACCTCCTGGCCTGCGACAGTTGAAACCCACTCTACTCTCTGAGGAGATTACAATGTCATTCTTTAAATTTAAAAAACCTCCTGGCCTGCGACAGTTGAAACCCACTCTACTCTCTGAGGAGATTACAATGTCATTCTTTAAATTTAAAAAACCTCCTGGCCTGCGACAGTTGAAACCCACTCTACTCTCTGAGGAGATTACAATGTCATTCTTTAAATTTAAAAAACCTCCTGGCCTGCGACAGTTGAAACCCACTCTACTCTCTGAGGAGATTACAATGTCATTCTTTAAATTTAAAAAACCTCCTGGCCTGCGACAGTTGAACCCACTCTACTCTCTGAGGAGATTACAATGTCATTCTTTAAATTTAAAAAACCTCCTGGCCTGCGACAGTTGAAACCCACTCTACTCTCTGAGGAGATTACAATGTCATTCTTTAAATTTAAAAAACCTCCTGGCCTGCCTGGCCTGCGCAGTTGAAAACCACTCTCTCTCTGAGGAGATTACAATGCATTCTTAAATTTAAAAACCTCTGGCCTGCGACATTAAACCACTCTACTCTCTGGAGTTACAAGTCATTTTAAATTTAAAAACCTCCTGGCCTGCGAAGTTGAAACCCCTCTCTCCTGAGGAGATTAATATTCTTTAAATTTAAAAAACCTCTGGCGCGACATTGAAACCCACTACTTCTAGTGAATTATTTCTTTAATTTAAAAAACCCTGGCCTGCGACAGTTGAAACCCACTCTACTCTTGAGAGATTACAATGTATCTTTAAATTAAAAAAACCTCCGGCCCGAGTAAACCACTCTACTCTTGAGGAGATTACAAGTCATTCTTTAAATTAAAAAACCCTGCCTGCGACAGTTGAAACCCACCTATCTGAGGAGTTAATTATCTTAAATTTAAAAAACCCTGGCTGCGTACACCCACTCTACCTCGAGAATTAAAGTCATTCTTTAAATTTAAAACCCCTGCTCTAGGGAAACCACTTATCTTTAAGTAAATCTCTTAATTAAACCTCCGAGCCCAGTTACAACTCCTTTGAATAAACTCTTCTTAAATTAAAAAACCTCTGCTGGGTTAAACAATTCTCTTGAATTAAACTCTCTAAATTAAAACTCTCCTGAGAGACTTTGACCTCTATTGAGATACATTCATTTAATTTAAAAAACTCTTCTGAGTAAAACATCTAAATTTAAATCTCTTAAATTAAAAACACTCTGCTCGAAGTAAATTACTCTTAGTATAAATCATCTAATTAAACCCTGCCTCGAAGTTACTCTCTTTTAAGAATTCATGCTCTTTAAATTAAAAACTCTGCTGTTAAACCTTCTCTTGATACAATTCATTCTTTAAATTTAAAAAACTGCCACTAAACACTTACCTATAATTCAAAACTCTGGCGCGACAGTTGAAACCACTCTACTCTGAGGAGATTCAATGTCATTCTTAAATTTAAAAAACTCCTGGCTGCAGTTGAAACATTACTTTGAGGAGATTCAAGTCTTCTTAAATTTAAAAACCTCCTGGCCTGCGCAGTTGAACCATTATCTCTGGGGATTCAATGTCTTTTAAATTAAAAACCTCTGCCTGCGACAGTTAAACCCACTTACTTTGAGGAGTTACAATGCATTCTTAATTTAAAAAACCTCCTGCCTGCGACAGTTGAAACCACTTCCTCTGAGAGATTACAATGCTCAAATTTCCTTAAATTTAGATAAACAACTCTGGCTGAAGTTAAACCACTTACTCTCTGGAGATTACAATCATCTTAAATTTAAAAACCCTGGCCTGCGACAGTGAACCCACTCTACTCCTGAGGAGATTACAATGTCATCTTTAATTTAAAAAACCTCCTGGCGCGCATTGAACCCATTATCTTAAGTTAAATCTTCTTTAAATTAAACCCTGCCTCGAGTGAACACTTATCTTAAATTAAAAAAAAAAAAAAAAAAAAAAAAAAAAAAAAAAAAAAAAAAAAAAAAAAAAAAAAAAAAAAAAAAAAAAAAAAAAAAAAAAAAAAAAAAAAAAAAAAAAAAAAAAAAAAAAAAAAAAAAAAAAAAAAAAAAAAAAAAAAAAAAAAAAAAAAAAAAAAAAAAAAAAAAAAAAAAAAAAAAAAAAAAAAAAAAAAAAAAAAAAAAAAAAAAAAAAAAAAAAAAAAAAAAAAAAAAAAAAAAAAAAAAAAAAAAAAAAAAAAAAAAAAAAAAAAAAAAAAAAAAAAAAAAAAAAAAAAAAAAAAAAAAAAAAAAAAAAAAAAAAAAAAAAAAAAAAAAAAAAAAAAAAAAAAAAAAAAAAAAAAAAAAAAAAAAAAAAAAAAAAAAAAAAAAAAAAAAAAAAAAAAAAAAAAAAAAAAAAAAAAAAAAAAAAAAAAAAAAAAAAAAAAAAAAAAAAAAAAAAAAAAAAAAAAAAAAAAAAAAAAAAAAAAAAAAAAAAAAAAAAAAAAAAAAAAAAAAAAAAAAAAAAAAAAAAAAAAAAAAAAAAAAAAAAAAAAAAAAAAAAAAAAAAAAAAAAAAAAAAAAAAAAAAAAAAAAAAAAAAAAAAAAAAAAAAAAAAAAAAAAAAAAAAAAAAAAAAAAAAAAAAAAAAAAAAAAAAAAAAAAAAAAAAAAAAAAAAAAACTCCTGCCTGCGACAGTTGAAACCACCACTCTCTGAGGAGATACAATGCATTCTTAATTAAAAAACCTGCCTGCGCAGTTGAACCACCTCTCTCTGAGAATTACATGTATTCTTAAATTAAAAAACCTCCTGGCCTGCGACAGTTAAACCCACCTACTCTCGAGGAATTACATGTATTCTTTAATTTAAAACCTCTGCCTGCGACATTGAACCCACTCTACCTCTGAGGAGATTACAATGTCATCTTAAATTAAAAAACCTCCTGCTCGACAGTTGAAACCACTCTACTCTCTGAGGAGATTACAATGCATTTAAATTTAAAAAACCTGCTGCGACAGTGAAACCCCTCTACTCTCTGAGGAGATAAATGCATTTTAAATTTAAAACTCTGCTCGACAGTTGAACCACCTACTCTCTGAGGAGATACATTCATTCTTAAATTAAAAAACCTCTGCCTGCGACAGTTGAAACACTTTCTCTGGGAGATTACATGTCATTCTTTAATTAAAAACCTCCTGCCTGCGACAGTTGAAACCCACTCTACCTTGAGAGATTACAATGTCATCTTTAAATAAAAAACTCCTGGCCTGCGACAGTTGAAACCACTCTACTCTGAGGAGATTACAAGTCATTCTTTAATTTAAAAAACCTCGGCTGCGCAGTGAAACCCACTACTCTCTGAGGAGATTACAATGCATCTTTAAATTTAAAACTCCTGCCTGCGAAGTTGAACCACCTATCTCTAGAGATTACAATGCATTTAAATTAAAACCTCTGGCCTGCGACAGTTGAACCCACTACTCTCTGAGGAGTTACATGCATCTTTAAATTAAAAAACCTCTGCCTGGACAGTGAACATACTCTCTGAGAATTACAATCATCTTAATAAAAACCTCTGCTGGACATTGAAACCCACTACTCTCTGAGGATACAATGATCTTTAAATTTAAAAACCTCCTGCCTCGACAGTTGAACCATACTCTCTAGGAGATTACATGCATTCTTTAAATTAAAAACCTCCGCTGCACAAACATTTCTCTGTTCAACAAAAAAAATGCTGACATTGAACTATCTTAGAAACATCTTAAATTTAAAACTTCTGACTTAAAATTATTGAAGATAAATCATTCTTTAAATTAAAATCCGGCGACGGAAAACTGTTCATCTTCTTTAATTAAAAAGCCACAAAACATTCTAAAAAATTTTTAAAAACCCAATGAACCTCACAAACCCCTGCCTCGACAGTTGAAACCCACCTACTCTCTAGGAATACAATGCATTCTTAAATTAAAAACCCCTGCCGCGACGTTGAAACACCACCTCTGGAGATTACAAGCATTCTTAATTAAAACTCCGCCTCACAGTTGAACCACCTACTCTGAGGATCATCATTCTTTAAATTTAAAACCTCCTGCCCGACAGTGAACCCTCTACTCTGAGAATTACAATCATCTTTAAATTAAAAACCCTGGCCTCACTGAAACCCACTCACTCCTGGGAATACATGTCATTCTTTAAATTTAAAAAACCCGGCCCGACAGTTGAACCCACTCTCTGAATTACAATCATTTAAATTTAAAACTCCTGCCTGCGACAGTTGAACCACTTACTCTGAGGAGATACAACATCTTAAATTAAAAAACTCTGGCCGCGCTAACCCACTCTACTCCAAATTACATGTCATCTTTAAATTTAAAAAACTCCTGCCTGGACAGTTGAACCCACTCTACCCTGAGGAATTACAATCATTCTTAATTAAAAACCTCCTGCCTGCCATTAAACCCACTCTACTTCGAGAGATTACATCATTCTTAATTAAAACCTCCTGGCCGCACAGTAAACCACTCTACTCCTGGGTACATGTCTTCTTTAATTTAAAACCTCCTGCCTCAAGTTGAAACCCACCTACTCTCGAGAGATACAATCATTTTTAAATTTAAAACTCCTCTCGAAGTTAACCCCACCTCTAGATTACAATTCATTCTTAATTTAAAAACCTCTGGCCTCGACGTGAAACCCCTCACCTCTAGGAATTACAATCATTCTTAATTAAAAAACTCTGCCAGTGAACCCTCACTCCAGAGATAAAGCATTCTTAAATTAAACCCTGCCGCGCAGTAACCATCTACTCTCGGAATTACAAGCTTTAATTTAAAAAACCTGCCTCCATTGAAACCCACTCTACCTCTGAATACAATGTTCTTAAATTAAAAACCTCCTGGCCTCACAGTTAAACCCCTCTACTCTCGAGAATTACATGTCATTCTTAAATTAACCCCTGGCCTGCACAGTTGAAACCTCTCTTCTAGAATCAATGTTCTTTAAATTAAAACCTCCTGCCTGCGACAGTTGAACCCACCTACTCTCTGAGGAGATTACAATGTCATTCTTTAAATTTAAAAAACCTCTGCCTGCGACAGTTGAAACCCACTCTACTCTCTGAGGAGATTACAATGGCATTCTTTAAATTTAAAAAACCTCCTGGCTGCGACAGTTGAACCCACTCTACTCTCTGAGAGATTACAATGTCATTCTTTAAATTTAAAAAACCTCCTGGCCTGCGACAGTTGAAACCCACTCTACTCTCTGAGGAGATTACAATGTCATTCTTAAATTTAAAAAACCTCCTGGCCTGCGACAGTTGAACCCACTCTACTCTCTGAGGAGATTACAATGTCATTCTTAAATTTAAAAAACCTCCTGCCTGCGACAGTTGAAACCCACTCTACTCTCTGAGAGATTACAATGTCATTCTTTAAATTTAAAAAACCTCCGGCCTGCGACAGTTGAACCACTCTACTCTCTGAGGAGATTACAATGCATTCTTTAAATTTAAAAAACCTCCTGGCCTGCGACAGTTGAAACCCACTCTACTCTCTGAGGAGATTACAATGTCATTCTTTAAATTTAAAAAACCTCCTGCCTGCGACAGTTGAAACCCACTCTACTCTCTGAGGAATTACAATGTCATTCTTTAAATTTAAAAAACCTCCTGCCTGCGACAGTTGAACCCACTCTACTCTCTGGAGATTACAATGTCATTCTTTAAATTTAAAAAACCTCCTGGCCTGCGACAGTTGAAACCCACTCTACTCTCTGAGGAGATTACAATGTCATTCTTTAAATTTAAAAAACCTCCTGGCCTGCGACAGTTGAAACCCACTCTACTCTCTGAGGAGATTACAATGCATTCTTTAAATTTAAAAAACCTCCTGGCCTGCGACAGTTGAAACCCACTCTACTCTCTGAGGAGATTACAATGTCATTCTTTAAATTTAAAAAACCTCCTGGCCTGCGACAGTTGAAACCCACTTCTACTCACTGAGGAGATTACAATGTCATTCTTTAAATTTAAAAACCTCCTGGCCTGCGACAGTTGAAACCCACTCTACCTCTCTGAGGAGATTACAATGTCATTCTTTAAATTTAAAAAACCTCCTGGCCTGCGACAGTTGAAACCCACTCTACTCTCTGAGGAGATTACAATGTCATTCTTTAAATTTAAAAAACCTCCTGGCCTGCGACAGTTGAAACCCACTCTACTCTCTGAGGAGATTACAATGTCATTCTTTAAATTTAAAAAACCTCCTGGCCTGCGACAGTTGAAACCCACTCTACTCTCTGAGGAGATTACAATGTCATTCTTTAAATTTAAAAAACCTCCTGGCCTGCGACAGTTGAAACCCACTCTACTCTCTGAGGAGATTACAATGTCATTCTTTAAATTTAAAAAACCTCCTGGCCTGCGACAGTTGAAACCCACTCTACTCTCTGAGGAGATTACAATGTCATTCTTTAAATTTAAAAAACCTCCTGGCCTGCGACAGTTGAAACCCACTCTACTCTCTGAGGAGATTACAATGTCATTCTTTAAATTTAAAAAACCTCCTGGCCTGCGACAGTTGAAACCCACTCTACTCTCTGAGGAGATTACAATGGCATTCTTTAAATTTAAAAAACCTCCTGGCCTGCGACAGTTGAAACCCACTCTACTCTGAGGAGATTACAATGTCATTCTTTAAAATTTAAAAAACCTCCTGGCCTGCGACAGTTGAAACCCACTCTACTCTCTGAGGAGATTACAATGTCATTCTTTAAATTTAAAAAACCTCCTGGCCTGCGACAGTTGAAACCCACTCTACTCTCTGAGGAGATTACAATGTCATTCTTTAAATTTAAAAAACCTCCTGGCCTGCGACAGTTGAAACCCACTCTACTCTCTGAGGAGATTACAATGTCATTCTTTAAATTTAAAAAACCTCCTGGCCTGCGACAGTTGAAACCCACTCTACTCTCTGAGGAGATTACAATGTCATTCTTTAAATTTAAAAAACCTCCTGGCCTGCGACAGTTGAAACCCACTCTACTCTCTGAGGAGATTACAATGTCATTCTTTAAATTTAAAAAACCTCCTGGCCTGCGACAGTTGAAACCCACTCTACTCTCTGAGGAGATTACAATGTCATTCTTTAAATTTAAAAAACCTCCTGGCCTGCGACAGTTGAAACCCACTCTACTCTCTGAGGAGATTACAATGTCATTCTTTAAATTTAAAAAACCTCCTGGCATGCGACAGTTGAAACCCACTCTACTCTCTGAGGAGATTACAATGGCATTCTTTAAATTTAAAAAACCTCCTGGCCTGCGACAGTTGAAACCCACTCTACTCTCTGAGGAGATTACAATGTCATTCTTTAAATTTTAAAAACCTCCTGGCCTGCGACAGTTGAAACCCACTCTACTCTCTGAGGAGATTACAATGTCATTCTTTAAATTTAAAAAACCTCCTGGCCTGCGACAGTTGAAACCCACTCTACTCTCTGAGGAGATTACAATGTCATTCTTTAAATTTAAAAAACCTCCTGGCCTGCGACAGTTGAAACCCACTCTACTCTCTGAGGAGATTACAATGGCATTCTTTAAATTTAAAAAACCTCCTGGCCTGCGACAGTTGAAACCCACTCTACTCTCTGAGGAGATTACAATGTCATTCTTTAAATTAAAAAAAACCTGCCTGCGACTGGCAACAAACAAAAATTTGTCTCATTTTCTTCATAAAAACAAAAAAAAAAGGAATAAACAGTAATGAAAATATCATAGAAAACAGCTAAAAATAAATAATCTTTAAATGATGCTTTCAAAATATATTATAATAGATATAGATTATAATGTCATTCTTTAAATAAAAAAAAAAACTCCTGGCCAGCGACAGGCAACAAACAACAATTTGTCTCATTTTCTTCATTAAAAATTTTAAAAAGGAATACACATAATAACAATATCATAGCAAAGAGCTAAAAAAAATTTTTTTTTTAAATGATGCTTTCAAAATATGGACCACAGAAGAATGGAAACAATACCATCGACGTCAAGGAAAACAAATGAATCAAAGACTATAAAATCTTAACAACGCCACTACCACATTGTCTCATTAGTCTGTAGTGTTTCTTTGATTCATCCTGTTTTGTTGACAAAGGGGAAACCCGAAACGTCCATTTTATCTGTTTTTGTATATCAAATTGAAGCTTACATTCAATTTCACATTGTTATTTATTTCAGTGAATTGTCTGTGTATGTTAAAAAAAAACCCAAAAAACAAACATTGAGATTCCATACCTCATCTTCTGGAACAGAGCAAGGATCATCTGTGCTTCGCTGATGATTGAGCCACAGAAAAAAAAAAAAAGAAAAAAAAAGGGAAAAAGATAATTATAATTCCATCAAAATTTGTAGAACAAATAAATAAATAAATAACGTATGGAAATGAATGCAATTTTCAACATCTTTTAAAATATCTAAAAAGGCATCAAATCCAATCAAAGAGCTAAAACGGGACACCCTTACTCACAATACAGTCATGACCCAAAACAGCAGTATGTTTGGTCCATTGTATAATATAATTCTTAAAAAAGCTTTTTCCGTCCCTTTTTTAAAAAA
The DNA here is from genome assembly GCF_034508935.2 of Berghia stephanieae. Lineage (NCBI taxonomy): Eukaryota > Metazoa > Mollusca > Gastropoda > Nudibranchia > Aeolidiidae > Berghia > Berghia stephanieae. The sequence goes on along the minus strand of NC_088370.1, from coordinate 38,987,899 downwards.
AAATTGCTAGTCAAAAAAAAAGAAATCATAAACCTGGGAAATGCAAGGGTCAGTTCCATACACATAAACAGTCCAATTTTGTTTTTCTTTAAATTTTTTTTTCAGATTGCCAATTCAGGACGTTTCCAATTTTAGGACATTTGGCTTCTATGATTAAAAGGTAAAGTCAACCTGGATTAGGGCTGTATGAGACCAAGACTAAAAAAAAATCCAGAACCATGGAAATAAATATCAAAAAAAAAAACCAAAAAAAAACTGTTCCCCCTCAGATTCAGTCATCCAGGGCCTTTCAATCTAATATAAATTATTAGGAATATCTTAAAAGGGCATGTCCACGAATTCACCATGCTTAAATAAGGTTCTTCATCCAGCCTCATTATTCCCTGACAGGCCAAATGTATCCAAATTTCCACTGGTGCCTGTTAGGCACTCACTTTGTATTAGCACCACTGTTAGCCAGGCACTCATCTCTATTTCAGTAAAATGAAATGTCTTTGGATGTGTGTGTGAGTGTGTGTGTAATTGGATGTGTGTGAGCTTGTGTTCGTATGTCCGAATCTGCAGTATATAATGTTTTTTTAATGATGGTCAATGTGAAGCGCTTCGAAGCTTCGGCAGAAGCGCTATATAAATGTACATTAATCATTATTATAAAATCAATTTCCCGAAGATAAAATGCTGAGGCCAGAGATTTGGGATCATTGTCATCCATCCAGTCACTGATGATGTCAACATTGCTGGGCTTTTTTCTTGTCTTTTTTTGTACGAAACAAGACACAGTATGGTTCAGCCTTCAATGCCACTCACTATCTAAGGCCAAGAAACTGAACCCAAGGTTAACAGTTCACCCTGGATCGTGCTCAATAACTTGGAGACATTTTTGGACCAAGAGAAATGTTGATTTTGGTAAAGCATATCATAAGAATGTAATAAGATATTATGTTACAAACGACAAAATTTAAACCATCCTCAGCATCAAGAACGAGCTGTGGCAAGCATATCAACTTTTGCATAGGGGATTAAATGGCCTTAGAGATAAATATACATTTTTTTGTTTTGTTTGTTTGTTGCTTTAGGTCTCTTCCAACACAATTGAGATTATATGAGAGACCGCTGAAACAAAAAAACAAGCAATCTAACAAAAATAGTACAAATGTAAATCAAAATCATAACCTAAAGATATCATAAGCTAAATTATAAATAACCAAGAACAAACAGGCAGAAGATTTACAGAAAAAAAAATATCCCCTGTCAAAAATACAATCACAAACCAAAGAAGCAGGATAGGCTAGTAAAGAGAAGAAGAAACGACATCACTATCGGATCGTACACCCATACGAACATCATAGGTATATGATTCAAGGGTGATGCTCCCATCCAACCACCCGCAGATAAATATACATCAATCTGTGAAATCAAATAAAACACAAAACTAGGGTTTTCAAATGTCAAACTTTAATATCAATCCATTTAAAATTATTGATTAACAGTCACAGTCACCTTGACTCATTAATCTCAAATCTATTCTTCTTATGGACACACGTATCCAAATTTCCACTGGTGCCTGTTAGGCATTCAACTCATCTATATTTCAGTAAAATGAAGTAACGTGTCTAAATAAACTGAATTTCCCCGAAGATGCTGATGCAAATTTATCTATTAAGAAATAGTGAGATCTTCATAAATATGAACAACAAACTTAACTTTCAGGAAAAGTGTCATGATTTAAAATAATATGGACAATGACAATGAATTATCATTAAAAAAAAAGAAAAATTTTAATCAAAAAAAATATTTTTAAAAAGAAGCAAAATTCCCCATTTAATAATTGGATGAGGTCAAGTTACTCTAAATCATTAACTCTTTAAGATTCAACCCGACAAAAACCGACAACGGCCAAATAAAGAGGATATTCAAAAACTTGAGAGAGTCCAGAGACAAGGCGCCCGGTTCATAACTGGGAACTATAAGAGCAGAACCCCAGGATGCATGACAAAAATGTTAGAAGAAATCAGCCTCCAACAAAAGAAAAGAAACCCGTCTGTCATTCATGTTCAAGATAATAACAGATCAAATACCATCAATAAAGGCAGACTCCTTTTTCACGCCACGACCAAACAAAAGAAAAATCCGAGCACTCACTTTCGCCAACCATATAACCGAAAACCCCATTGAGAGATACGCCACAAACAATTCGAACTGCTTCAAAATCCCACAGACAAGAACACAAAACTACAGAAATTCTTTCTTCATTAGAACTATCTCGGAGTAGAATGGGCTGGATGAACTGGTCATCATGGCACCACACCTAAACGATTTCAAGGCCCGACTGACATGGGCCCGCGCCCCATGAGGACGCCGCTGAAATACAACCAGACCATTGGTTTCTTCAGCGCCAACCATACAGAAATATTCATGGGCGGGGTAGTCAAGACTGGCCTTAGTAAGTAAAATCCAATCGTTGTGAAGGAAGTGACAGGCCCTGTCACTGTCGCAGGATGTTTTCTGCTTTGATTTTTATAAATTTGCCGACAGAAAAGAAAATATGTTTCAGAAATTGCGATTTGGATCCTATTTTATTTGCGGGTGAAAATCATTGGCATTGCACTTTGTTTGGTAAAAATCCGTAAAAAAATTACGACTTTGGTGATGAAAAATGACTTTGAAGACAATTATTGTATTATAACTCCCTTATTTGTGGGTCGATTTTGTCATTCGAGGTATCGATTTTATTGTAATAAAGAGATAGGAACTTCAGAGTTATTTTTTCTGATGCGAAATTATTACTTTGTAATTTTAGCACCAAGAAAAATAGTTGGTAAATAAATTTGTTACACCTCTTTGATCTACCGCCACCATCCATTCGTGTAGAATTGTGAATCAAGCGTTTCAAAGTCTTCGACCAATCATAGGCTATCTATCCAGCTGGCCGAAACAAAGATGCTTCTCCCCGTCAATGTATTACGTTATTGTTATGCAAGGAACATAACACCTTATTGAATAGGCCTAAAAGCTAAAATCTAAAAGTAAAAAGTATAATTCTGAGGAATTTGAAAGTCACATTGCTGAAATCAGCTTGAAAAAAGAAGTACATTGGTCTTTGTTTCAGAAAAACCGGTTGAAAACCAACTGTTTTACGAATAAATTTGATTATAAAAATTGCTTTTGTTTATTTTAGCTTTTTTTAACAAATTTTTTATTTATCGGCCAATTTTCTTGATTTTTATATCATTCTTCATATCTCAATGAGACGAGATCAGTGATGTACTTTGTTTGTTTCAAATGTAACTAGAACATAATTTGGCTTTTTTACCTATCAACCGTGCCTGGATAATTTATTCATCAACGTAGCGATTGTGACGCAACTATTCCATGGCCGTCTTCCACTGCCTTAACGATGATTCAATTCATTGTTGACGGCTGTTGACATGTGAGTTGTCAGAATCGTTGAAAGGTCAAGATGCTCAGTAGCCAATCGTTCTCTGTCAAAAACTTTAAGAACTCACGAGAACAAAAGTTTGAAATTTGGTGATGGACGGATCTATGAAATCGTTTCTGGGCGGAGTTTAGCCATGAGTGACTGTAGAAAAAGAAAATACGACTGCAGATATCAAAGAGTAGGCTTATATCATTAAAGGATGTCTACATGATTGACATGGCCATATAGGGAACTCATTATCTACTCCCCCAAAAAGAATCTAAACACGAGAGGGTTATGGAAAAATAAATTATTAGAGAACATCTGCAAAAAAAAAATATTTTAAAAACACTGAATGCCACTCACCCGATTGGTTTTGTGATTTTGTAGGGTTATTCCACATCGAAAGGTCTGGATAAAATGCTGAGTGAGGTTGCTGTCCTTCGAGAGTTGTCTCCACTTTCCACAGTCTCCGCGCTGACATTGTACCCAATAGGGCAGTCGCTCACTACAGAAATAGCCTCGTACACTGGGGGTCAACCGACTCTTGGAGGACAACATTCGTTTCCAACTGGCAAAGTCTGAATAGCCATCTTTGTGACTGAATACAAAAATAAATAAATGACAAGACTGATTTACTATATGATAATAATAATAATAATAATAATAATAATAATAATAATAATAATAATAATAATAATAATAATAATAATAATAATAACAATAATAAAATAATAATATATACTTTATTCATCAAAAAAAAAAGAAGAATGGAAATTCGTTTATTTACAGACGTGGCACAAAGTTGAGAATCTATGGCGACAATATATACATATAATGCAAATGCACAAAAATGAAAAAATATACAACCAAGAACCAATAGCAACACTTTATATATTAATTTGATAAATTGAGATAGGTCATACCTCTGGCCTTAAGTCCGAACTTGTGTGTGTATATTTAAAAGATTTAATTTAATAGTATTTTGGCACCAATTTCAAAACTCCAAGAGCATCTTCAAGTCATTAAAATTAAAACGTATTCAAAATAAAAGTTGATACCAAACTAAATAATTTTAAGGTTTTTGACGTGTTATTTAATCCTTGTTTAAGTAAATTGTTGATTTTTTAAAGCTAACTATGGCGACCACAATATTCATCTTCTAAAAATTATAAATTTTTTAAATTTTCGAGTAAAATAGACAGGTCTGATTGAGGGATCCTCAACGATCACAGCTTACCTTCTGTAGTAATGCTCAAAGCATTCATTGCAGTAGTGCTCTCCCATGGATATGTGGTACCAGCGAGAAGTCCATCTGTTGCCTGCACAACTGTTTTGATAGATAATATAAATCATTTTAAGAATGATGACTAAGAGAAGTGTTATCCAAATAACAATGACAACAACCATAATAATGATGATGATAATAATAATGATAATAATAATAATAACAATAATGCTGATGATGATGATAATAATAATAATGATAATAAATAATAAACAATACAATTGTGATATTACTGTAGAAATGAACAATAAAATCAAGTTGTTCAAATTCCTTGTAAAATCTTTGAATACCTGGCAAAGGGGCCATGACTCGAGATGAAGAAAGAAGAAAAATTGGACAAACCTTTCAAAACACAAAATGGTTTTGTATATCTGTTAACCAAAATATAAGCAACAAAACACTAAATAAAAATAACAAAAAAGTCCCCTATCTATCAAAATACAAGAAGCAAGATGATGGCTTTTTTAAACTAAGTTGAGGATTAAGGGATGATGAGCAATAAGAATATCTCAATCGTCACTAACGTTTTTATTCTTCATTGTCAAGTCACTTCTCTACTCTCTTCCTTTCTTATTAATATCAACATCAACGTAAGTGTCTGCTCCACTCAATTTTCTGAATGAATATTCAAATCTCTTGTGTTCCATGTTTGTGTTGAGATTATAGGACTCTTACTTACTTACTTATCCAAACCAGCGACCACCTGAGCTCTAGCCCTTCGGTCTTGTGCCATGACGTAGAACTTAGACGTCTTTTGTAGTTGTTCCAGGTAACCAGAATATAGGACTCATCACTTAGTGTCTGGCTTGCCAATAAGCGTTCATGGTGTTTGTGTGTTGACCTCATGACCTCATTACCTCAAGAAGTTGCAAGAGGGACTCGAGATAAATAATATGTTTGTTGTTTTTGTTTTTAAGGGTTTTACGGCGCTTGCAACACATTTAGGTTATATCAACTCCAGTAAAAAGGGATAGTCGAAAGTTCTAGAATTACAATTAAAGCATCCAAGAGAGAGTAAAAGACAAAGGGGAATTGGGAACAAATAGGGATCAGATGTAGATTTCAAGAGCATACCGCCAATGTACTTAGTCTGATATCACCTATAAGTCTCACCCAGACACAAGCACAAGATCCAACAAAGAGAAATACACTCAAATGCTTACATTATACATTAAAAATAACAAATATAATAATACATAACGGAGAGATGATTTACAAGGAAAAAATATCATCTCCCAAAACAATAACTATGCATTCGACTGTTTCCCTCCCAGCCAGGACTCCGGCCAGGGTCGGGACAAAACCAAGCAATCTCATACCAAGACAAAGATAGAAAAAGCATGTTGGACAACAGATATAAGGGGATAGAAGACACAATAAGTACCTCCCTGCCCACTGTGGAGGTAGGGAACCCCACCCAGAATTAATATATTTTGATATCACTATTTTTTTGGAGGGGTTGATAGAGCGTCCATGTCGTAGTCTGACGAAGGTGCTGTAACAGTTAGGTCCTGGGTTCAAATCCCATTGGCACAAAAGTTTTTATTCTCGATTGTCTTCTGGCACTTCTCTACTCACGTCATCATTATGTTGTTGTTGTTGTTGTTGTTGTTATTATCAACAAAAGAGCATTCTCCACTCACTTTTCAAAAAGAATTCAAAGCTTTCATAAGATAAAGGAAAATATAAAATACTGCACCTGGTAGTGGCCCTGGCAAAACAGATGGGTACAATGCAGGGGCAACCAGAACAATCGCATCTCTTTCTAAGGATGTCATAATCATCATCATCCTCTCTAGGATATTTGCCAGAGGGCTTGATAGCCCTAGCTGATCTGCAAAAATATTAAAAAGTAAATAAATAAATCAATAACTAAATAAATAAGTAAAAGAAATATGATAGATGTATGTAAGTATAAGAAGAGACACAGAAATACCAGCAAACAAAGCCATGAACGCATTTTTCACAATGTCTGGTCAGGGTAAATATAAAGGATGACCATCAACGATAAATTCACAGTGTGCTTTAAGCAGGGACCTCAAACACATAAAATGTCTGTATAAAATAGATTCAATGTAAGACCATCGGTCTCTAATTTCTATGGCATAAGACTGTGAAAGATGGAGGGATCTTAAATAGAGGATAGGACAAGCGCATGACTAGAAGGCTAAAGGCTCTAAGCCAAATAAGTTATAAAGTAAAACGGACCAACACACAAAACTATGTGTATCCTTGAGTGCTTATAGTCTGATTCATAGTTTAGTGAGAATTAATTATAAACGCGGATGGCAAAATGCAATAGCAAAGACCAGAGTGACGTCAACTTCAAAATATCTATACACATAACAAAGATTTTATAGGAATAACGAGCTGGTCTGCATTATGGTTTTGGTTTTCTTTTTTCTTGTGTGCGTGACTTTATTTAATACATCCCTGCTTCAAGGTGGTATAAGTGGCATAATTTGTTCTCTTGAAATTCATGGAAACAATTTATAATGAATGATGGAGCTTGATGTACAATTTTGATCTACCATTTCCATCAGCCTATTGAACTTCTTACCATTATCAAAAGCAATTTTAAAACTTTTTCCTCCTACTTTATTAGACTCACCTTTTCATGTCAAGTGTACAAAAATGTCTTTTTGTTCTTTAAAATCAAGTGGTCACAGGGTCTCCTTTTATACTTCTAGTTACATCCATTCTTGAAATCTATAAAATTTGTAAGGAATTAAAGTAGGCAAAATGAAATCAATAATTTCAACAATGAAAAAATGGATATATTGATGATAGCTGAAATGATTATAAAGGAGATAAAATAACAAGTCCACGTAAAGCAGGGAGTAGCATTAAGAAAGTAAGAAAATTACAAATGTAATGGACAATAAATAATAACGTTCCCAGACTTAAAACATAACTAGATATATATGCATATCTGAATAAAACGTTCTTGAAGCAAACCATATCAGATGGCTCAACTAAAGAAGAAATGACTGTATTATGCTCGTTTCCGCACAGACCCTTTTGGCTACATGCCTACTTTTACTTTTAGCTTTCGGGTCTCTCTCAATTACTACCCTAAAATGATGAATAATTGAGACTAGCACAGCAGTAGGGATGTATGCATCACAACAAGTTGGTTTTGTTGGAAATATTACTGAATTTACAAAGATTATAATAATCTGAAGAAGAAAGAGGTTTGTTACAGATTTCACAAAATTCAAAATAAAGAAGGTCAGATGCACTGAGCATTTTATACTGTTACTGTTAGTATAGTATAGTATAGTATAGTATAGTATAGTATAGTATAGTATATAGTATAATATAATATAGTATAGTATATAGTATAGTATAGTATAGTATAGTATGGTATAGTATAGTATAGTATAGAATAGTACAGTATATCATTAGTATAGTATAGTATAGTATAGTATAGAGTAGTATAGTATAGTATAGTATAGTATAGTATAGTATAGTATAGTACAGTATAGTATAGTATTAGTATAGTATAGTATAGAATAGTATAGTATAGTATAGATTAGTATAGTATAGTATAGTATAGAGTAGTATAGTATAGTATAGTATAGTATAGTATAGTATAGTATAGTACAGTATAGTATAGTACAGTATAGTATAGTATAGTATAGTACAGTATAGTATAGTATAGTATAGTATATAGTATAGTATAGTATAGTACAGTCAGAGACGCCAACTTTAAATTTGGCTCACAGGAGTTTCAGACACCACTCGTAGGAATTTCAATGCCGAAAGAGGAATTTCCGCACACAAGAAAAAGAAATTGGAATGGTATTTGGCATTGTGTTTACACATTGTATAGTTCTAAATAGATAACAGATTAGAATTATATTATGATACATAAACACATTGCCGAATACAATCCCAAAGTTTCCTTATTTCAAATGAAGTAAAGCGCCAAAACCTAATGGTAGAGATTGTAGTACTGGTGGGAGTGGGAATGATGTGGTGCTGGTGGTTATTGTAGTAGTGGTAGTAATGATGAAGATGTGATAGTGGTTGTTGTTGTTGTAGTTGTGGTCGTGATGTTGATGTGGTGGTGGTTGTAGTAGTGGTGGTAGTGATGTTGATGTGGTGGTGATGGTGGTTGTAGTACAAATGGTAGTGATGATAATGTGGTAGTGGTGGTTGTAGTAGTAGTGGTAACGATGATGATGATGTGGTGGTGGTGGTTTTTAGTAGTAGTAGCAGTAGTGATGATGTGGTGGTGGTTGTAGTAGTAGTGGTAATGATGTTGTGGTGGTGGTGGTGATTGTAATAGTAGTGGTCGTGATGATGATGTGGTGCTGGTGGTTGTAGTAGTAGTGGTAGTGATGATGATGATGTTGTAGTGGTAGTTGTAGTAGTAGTAGTGATGATAGTGTGGTAGTGGTGGTTGTAGTAGTAGTGGTAGTGATGCTGATGTGGTGGTGGTGGTTGTAGTAGTAGTAGTAGCAGTAGTGATGATGTGGTGGTGGTTGTAGTAGTAGTGGTAATGATGTTGTGGTGGTGGTGGTGGTTGTAGTAGTAGTAGCAGTAGTGATGATGTGGTGGTGGTTGTAGTAGTAGTGGTAATGATGTTGTGGTGGTGGTGGTGATTGTAATAGTAGTAGTAGCAGTAGTGATGATGTGGTGGTGGTTGTAATAGTAGTGGTAATGATGTTGTGGTGGTGGTGGTGATTGTAATAGTAGTGGTCGTGATGATGATGATGTGGTGGTGGTGGTTGTAGTAGTAGTAGCAGTAGTGATGATGTGGTGGTGGTTGTAGTAGTAGTGGTAATGATGGTGTGGTGGTGGTGGTGATTGTAATAGTAGTGGTCGTGATGATGATGTGGTGCTGGTGGTTGTAGTAGTAGTGGTAGTGATGCTGATGATGTTGTAGTGGTTGTAGTAGTAGTAGCAGTAGTGATGATGTGGTGGTGGTTGTAGTAGTAGTTGTAATGATGTTGTGGTGGTGGTGGTGATTGTAATAGTAGTGGTCGTGATGATGATGTGGTGCTGGTGGTTGTAGTAGTAGTAGTGGTAGTGATGATAATGTGGTAGTGGTGGTTGTAGTTGTAGTAGTAGTGGAAGTGATGATGATGTGGTGGTGGTGGTTGTAGTAGTAGTAGTAGTAGTAGTAGTAGTAGTAGTAGTAGTAGTAGTAGTAGTAGTAGTAGTAGTAGTAGTAGTAGTAGTAGTAGTAGTGGAAGTGATGATGATGTGGTGGTGGTGGTGGTTGTAGTAGTAGTAGTAGTAGTAGTAGTGATGATGATGAGGTGGTGGTGGTTGTAGTAGCAGTGGTAGTGATGACGATGTAGCGGTGGTAGTTGTAGTAGTAGCAGTGGTGGTAGTGATGAAGATGAGGTGGTGGTGGTGCTTGCAGTAGTAGTGGTAGTGATAATGATGTGGTTGTGGTTGTAGTAGTGGTGGTGGTAATGATGATGGTGTGGTGGTGATGATGGTTGTAGTACAAATGGTAGTGATGATGAACTGGTAGTGGTGGTTGTAGTAGTAGTAGTGGTAATCATGATGTGGTGGTGGTTGTAGTAGTAGCAGTAGTGATGACGTGGTGGTGGTTGTAGTAGTAGTGGTAATGATGATGTGGTGGTGGTGGTTGTAGTAGTAGTGGATGATGATGTGGTGGTGGTGGTTGTAGTAGTAGTGGTGGTGGTTGTAGTAACAGTGGTAATGATGATGCAGTGGTGGTGGTGGTGGTTGTAGTAGTGGTAGTGATGATGTGGTGGTGGTGGTTATAGTAGTAGTAGTGGTAGTGATGATATGGTTGTGGTTGTAGTAGTAGCTGTAAAGATGATGTGATGCTGGTAGTTGTAGTAGTAGTGGTATTGATGATGATGGGGTAGTGGTGGTTGTAGTAGTTGCAGTGATGATGATGTGGTGGTGGTGGTGGTGGTTGCAGTAGTAGTGGTAGTGATGACGATGTGGTGGTGGTGGTTGCAGTAGTAGTGGTAGTGATGATGATGTGGTGGTGGTGGTTGTAATAGTGATGGTAGTTGTGGTAATGATGATGATGTGGTGGTGGTGATTGTTGTAGTAGTTGTGGTACTGATGATGATGTGGTGGTGGTGGTTGTAGTAGTAATGGTAGTGATGATAATGTGGTGGTGGTGATTGCAGTAGTAGTGGTAGTGATGATGGTTGCAATACTAGTGGCAGTGATGATGATGTGGTGGTTGGAAGGGGGGGGGGGGTATCCTTAGAACAAATTGACCTCACCGGAATTTGACGGAAGTTGCCCGGAGCCCGGAATTTTTGGCTCCAGACCGGAGTTTTTTCCGGTGAAACCGGAGTTTTTTCCGGTGAAACCGGAGTTTTGGCATCACTGTACAGTATAGTATAGTATAGTATAGTTATAGTATAGTATAGTATAGTATAGTATAGTATAGTATAGTATAGTATAGTATAGTACAGTACAGTATAGTATAGTATAGTATAGTATAGTATAGTATAGTATAGTATAGAAGGGTGTCCAGCGAATTAGGCTTTCAGTGCCTTTGCTGATCTAGGGTGTATGGGTAATTCTTTGCAGTTATCTCAGTTTGATGGGGGGGGGGGGGCTCAACTAAGCTGAATCTGTAGTTTAGACAGAGGCTGTCAAATTGCATCTTGAAGGCATTTAGGTCTGGAGCTTCCTCAACTGAGATTGGAAGGTTGTTCCATCAATCCATTACAGTCATTGGCCAACCGGGTCTGTTAGATCTGGTTAAAAGTACTATGCGATAGACTAGGATCCTATCCAAAGGATAGCAAGCAAGCAATTGCTACTGTCCATTTCACACTACATTATGAATTCCAGCTCTAAAGGAATCATTAGTTTTGGTTTATTTATTGTTTCCACATTTGTTGAACCAGATGCCAACTGGGTTTTTTATTGGAAGGATGTCCGTAGTTTCGCAGCACACCTAAAGAGAACCTCTGAACCCCCTTTTTTTATCGGAACCCCCCCCCCCTACCTCAACCCTAACTAAAGATACTATAACTATACCATAACTATAACCTGATGGAACAATGTTTGCCATCACTTGCAACATCGAAATTGATGGGAAACATAATAATGGTGTCGGCTGTAATCATAAAAGACAACTGATTCAGCAAATTGAAATTAGAAAAATCACACTAATTATAAAATTAAACTTATCTTAAATAGTAATAGTAATATTTATTGGACATTGCAACTAATTGAAAGTCCGTAGTGGCTAAAAGAGTGCTGTGAAACTACGGAAGTCTTCCCCTTTTTAAAAAATGTTATAATAATAATTGTGTTGATGCTTTTATAAATGTTTTATGTTTATTTCACAAACTTTTATTTTTGTTTATTCTTTTTAGCTGTAACTAGATAAACCTACTGTAAATATTTAGACTTCACAAGGCAAAAAAAAAAGGGACCGTTTTATATCATGATAAATATGGTAACAGTAGTACCTAAACACAAATAGTTCTTTATTGACATACATAAAATCTTAAAGTCTCTCTCTCTATATATATCCTACTCCTACTTGAACTTGTCAACTAATTTCTCAGCTAGGCTACAGTTGCAGTGCTGCGGCTAATTCTTTTTCAATTTCCAATGCGATGTTTAGACTATCAAACTTTTTTTTTTTCTGGTGACACTAACTGAAAATGATTTCATATTTTAGTCGAATCCTTTGACAGGACTAGATAAACGGTAAATGGAAGTGAGTGGGGGCGTAGAAAGAAGTAGAGCCAGAAACAAGGAAAAGACAGTCTCAGAGTCGGCGTCAGTCAGTCAGAGTCAGAGAGACGCACAGAGAGAATCTGTCCTGTTGAGTAATTATTAGTCATCGCCTTATTTTTTGTCAACATTTCCTTTAAATAAACGAAACAGGAATGCATAGCATTCTCAGTACCAATATACGCAAAATACAATGCTACTATAAGTATAAGCGTTATTGTTACCTTTTACTATTACACAAGATTGATGCAACAAGTTAACTCTCAGTGATGTTTTTCTTTTTTTTTTTTTTTTTTCGCTCCCTGAAGATAATATTTCCATTGACTTGGAACGGGAAATAACTCTCTTTTTTTTTTTCCTTCTCTCTCAGCTTGGCTTGGAAATACCAGAATGACATTTCTGACTAGTTTTCGTTTGTAATTATGGAGTCGTTTGGCATCGAACGATTCGTCCTGTACGAATGAGCTGAATACTTGTATTTTAATAATATTTAATGTTCAAACAAACAAGACAGGTGGAAACTTTTATCCCAGATACACACTTATTACAACAGGACGAGAAAATCATGAACAATTCCTAATCCCTTTATGGCATTTTTATATTGAATCTCAGTCAACCCTGGCAAAAGATATAACTGACGCTGCTACAAGATTGCCAGTTTGGCGTTTTAAAACCATATCTTTTATAAATTTGGCATTCTCTCTCTCTCTCCTCTCTCTCTCTCTCTCTCTCTCTCTCTCTCTCTCTCTCTCTCTCTCTCTCTCTCTCTCTCTCTCTCTCTGCTCTCTCTCTCTCTTATCTCTCTCACTAAATATATATATATATATATATATATATATATATATATATATATATATATATATATGTATATGTTCAAATCTCGTAAATATTCTTATTCATTAGACAACGCAAGCTAAATCAAGAAAACTCACTTATAATAATTAATGGTAATAAGAGAGGATAATGAACTGTTCCTACTTTCGTGTTCATCGTTCATCGTTCATTTTAGCAGAAAAATTGATGTTCATTAGGCAGTGCTGCAATACGACTGACGACTAGACTCATTTTCAATGTCAAGTCTTTTCTCGAGATAAACCTTTGATATGAAAAATAAAAATTCCCAAGGATGAGTAAATGGAATTTATTTAATTATTCATTTGTTTATTTATTCCATTCTTTATTTACTTATTTATTCATTTTTAAAAAATATATATTTATGACGAGATTTAGCAACTCACCTTCTCAGTCAATCACATTGGCTTTTCGTAAGTAAAGGCATCGGCGGTCGCTGCTCTGGTATAGATAGAACGAAGATGACGTCACTCTGGTCTTTGATGGGTTTTTTTTTTTTTTTTTTTTTTTTTTTTTTTTTTTTTTTTTTTTTTTTTTTTTTTTTTTTTTTTTTTTTTTTTTGCCATCCACGTTTATGAGTAATTATCACTAAACTGTATTTACCAGACATTCAAAGTTCGTGGTTACACAGAGGTGTCTGTGTTGGTCAATTATACTTTCGGACGGCAATGTTGTGAGCTTCTTAGCCAAGCGCATTCTATCCATTGCAGTGCTGAAGTCATCCCCGATTGTATTGGACTTTGTCCATAACTTAACCAATTAAAATGTTCACTTAAGTCGTTCAATTTGTTCCACACTGTCCTATAATGATGGTCTGGATCCTTCAAAAACGATTTAGGGGGGGGGGGGGGGGGGGGGGGGGGTAACGGATTTACGATCGACGATAGATCATAGGTATAGATAGAACGAAATTGACGCCACTCAGGTCTTTGTTATTGCTTCATGCCATCCGCGTTTATGAGTAATTGTCACTAAACTGTATTAACCCGACTATAAACGTTTAATGTTACACATAGTTTTGTGTGTTGGTCCGTTATACTTCCGGATGGCAATATTGTGAGCTTCTTAGCCAAGCGCATACTATCAATAGGAGGAGTAAATATCTGCCGTTAACTAAAGGCACCATTTCCGACACAAGTAAAAAAAAATAATCAAAAAATTTAAAAAAAAACCCCCAAAACGTGAGCCTTTTATAGAGCGCAATATCCTCAGAACGTGCTCAAAGCGCTTTACAAGGGCCCCTTGGCGAACAGCAACACCAAACATAACATAAGGGACTAGACGAGACGCCTGTTTGGCGAAATTACATTGTTTTTCTCTCCGATAAATACAGCGCTTTTTACGACTAGATAGTAGTCATTTTACATCTAAGTACGGTGAGAGAATGTGAATAAAGAGCCTTTTCCAAAGACTTAAATAATATGCGCCGCTCAGAGGAGGTCTCGAACCGACGTGTACATATATGCAGGCCTGACATTCGAATCCACTTATGGGCCTAGTTTATCATTGTTGTAACGGACAATATTTAATTTTGCGTCATTTTTTTTTTTGGAGATTTCCATTACAACAATGAGCCCATAAGGAATTGGGTTATCAGACCTACAAATAAGTGCACGTCGAATGAAAACAATGCGATACAGATGTGATTCTCTCTTTTTTTTTTTAATTTCAGAGAGCTGTTTGTTTTTGTTTTGTTAGTTTTTTTCCTTTTAAAGAAAAAATTTTGTTTTATTTTGTTTTTTTTGTTTTTTTTGTAGTTGTTTTTTTCGGGGGGGGGGGGGGGGGGGGGGGTCTCTGAAACAATGAAAACAACGTGTACAAATAGTCAGGTCTGACAACCAAACCCACTTATGGCCTTAGTTTATCATTGTTATGATGGACAATATGTTGCGTCATTTTTTCTTTTAGATTTCCATTACAACAATGAGCCCATAAGGAATTGGGTTATCAGACCTAAAGATAAGTGCACGGCGACTCGAACCCAGGACCTTCCGATCCGAACGTGAGTGTCACCCCACAAGAATCTCACAGCCGCGTACTACCAACTTGAGGCGGTGAAAGACACATCATCATCGTCGTCGTCGTCATCATTACCACTACCACCAACACCATCATCATCATCATCACATCATCATCCTTACCACCACCACCTTCGTGGGGGGGGGGGGGGGGGGGAACAAAGGATCTAAAATCACAACAATGTCAGACAGTTTTAGAAAATTAATTATACTTTTTCTGTCTTCCTTCCGTATGTAATTTGAGTTGTAATTCTTAGTATTGTGAAACTTCAGAGCTTGTGCCAGCCAACAATATTTTTCACTGTTTTTGTCTTTGAATCGTTTTCCACACAACAAATCAATTCCAACCAAACTGGAAGTCACGGGTCAGATCGTAGCCTTCGTCAATTTATAGCTGGAAACTTCCCTACAATGTTGTCACAATGTAAGGCGACAATCATCATAAGAAAATAAAAAGTGATTTGTCGTTAACCCTCTCCTTACCAACCATAGGAAAATCGTCACATTCGTTACGATCCAACCAGCACTTTTATCATTCAGATTTCTTTTGTAAATCACACAATTTAAAGAAAAATGTTTTATGACAGCTATAAAAACGTCACACTGTGTTCTAGAGTTCATTTTGCTGATCAATATTATGCATAGAATATATTTATTGCTTTCCTGTTTGAGTAAGGAAAAAAACTATTTTTGTGTTTGGTGGGTGTGAAATTTTGGGGAAAATTCTGAAAATGGCTAGTAAGGAAAGGGTTAAATGAAACACTTTAAACGATCCCACTGATTGAATTATTGAATACAACTAACTCACAGCTCACTTTATTTAGTCGTCGTCGCCTCATATTGTGACGTCATCTTTTGGCCACTGCCAGGCTATGAGTTTATTGTTTGTTTGTTTTTAAGGGTTTTACGGCGCTTGCAACACATTAAGGTCATATCAGCGCCAGTAAAAAGGAAGAAAATGGGATGGTAAAAAGTTCTAGAACTACAACTAAAGCACAAAAGAAAAGGTAAGACAAAGGGGAATTGGTTCAAATAGGATACAGATGTAGATTCCAAAAGCACACCGTCAAAGTACTTAGTTTGAGATCACCTAAAAGTCTCATCCAGGCACAAGCACAGGTCCCAACTAAAAGGAATACACCAAAATGTTTACCAATCATATAATATAATATGTAAACTAAACATAATACAATGCATAACAGAGAGATGATTTACAAGGAAAAAAATATAATCTCCCAAAACTATAACTATACATTCGACTGTTTCCCTCCCAGCCAAGGAACTCCGGCAAGGATCAGGACAAAACTATGAAATCTCATTCCAGGACAATGAAAGGAAACAATTGGAAAACGGGTATGGGGGATAGAAGACACAGCATGTACCTCCCTGCCCGCTATGGGAGGTCAGGATCCCCACCCAGTCTATGTGGTCTAATGACATGACGCTCGGATTCGGACCGGAAAGTCAATGGATTAGAGTCCCACTATGCGACGCAAAGTTGAGTCCTTAGGAAAAAAAAAAGATCTTTACTCACATTCTCTCATCGTATTCAGGTGTAAAATGAGTACCTGACCGTTAACAGCGATTTCTTTTTCTGTCGGAAAAAAATGTAATATCGCCAAAACAGGAGTTATGTCTCGTCCTACATGTTAAGTGTTGCTGTTAGCTAGGGACATTGTTAAGCGCTTTGAGCACGTTTAGAGTTTTTATTATTTATTTTCTATTTTTCTGGTAAATTTGCGTGAGAGTCAAATACATGCTCTCCTTATTGAGCCTCGAGGTAGCCCCCCCCCCCCTCCCCCTGACCACAACGAAAACAAATAGAGATGTATAATTTTCACATATGACATAGAAATAAGAAAATACTTCCTGAGTGTTTGTTTCAATGTATAATAATATTATATTTATTTCCAGTCACAAACGATCTCAAAAGTTAAAATAGATAAATTTACACATCTAGGAACACATCCAAAACACGACACATCATTTATTGTGACCGTGTCAATATGGATTTCATGTCGTCATGAACCAGATATTAAAAAAAAAAAATTTGGGTGTGGAGGGGGGGGGGGGGGAGTTATTGTTTTAACTCACTCAATCCTTAAGATTTTTGTTACTTTTCAAAATTGTAAAAAAAAATATATATATATTAAAAATGAACATACATAGATAATTTTATTCAACTATCATTAACATGCAAAAACTAAAAACATTAGCTTTGATACCTACGCCTAAAATTTGTCTCATAAAAATGTAATGAATAGGCATGGGGTAAAAGTAACCCGGATAAACTACGGATATAGTCGGTGTTAGGGTTGAGTGAGTTAAAAGAAAAGTTTAAGGTCAGAATGATCGTGAAATTTCTTTTTCTTTTTTTTTTTTTCTTTTTCTTCTTTGGTGTTAATAATAACAATCCCTACAACGTGGGCAAGCATCTTTAACTAAAATGACGCCATTATTTTAGACTAAATCAATTTCTTTAGTTTCTGTTTCAGTCAGATTTGATAGGTGCCCCACTGAGGTGGCTGGTTACATAGTTTATAGATAGTTCGAAGATGACGTCATTCAGGCCTTTGT
This sequence comes from Berghia stephanieae, assembly GCF_034508935.2. Lineage (NCBI taxonomy): Eukaryota > Metazoa > Mollusca > Gastropoda > Nudibranchia > Aeolidiidae > Berghia > Berghia stephanieae. Next base: position 38,970,042 of record NC_088370.1, on the reverse strand, counting down.
TATTGCCTTTGCCATCCGCGTTTGTGAGTTATTCTCACTAAACTGTATTAACCATCATTATCACTACAATAAAGCAATAGACAACTATATAATATACATAGTAATAACACTCGGTGGTAAACAATATTGATAAGATTAACAGTTTATATTTATATTATATTGCGATGAACAGATTAAAATAATGATGATAATAATTGTGGTAATTAAAAAAAAAATAGTAATAGTAATGATGATGATGATGATGATGATGATGATGATGATAATGATAATAATAATAATAATAATAATAATAATAATAATAATAATAATAATAATAATAATAATAATAATAATAATAATAATAAAAAAGAAGAAGAAGAAGAAGAAGAAGAAGAAGAAGAAGAAGAAGAAGAAGAAGAAGAAGAAGAAGAAGAAGAAGAAGAAGAAAAAGGAAGAAGAATTCAGGGAAGCTACCCATACATAAGATATTCTTTTAAACGTAGGTGTCATATTAACTACAAGATATGAAGTGAGTACTCACTTCATATCTTGTAGTTAATATGACACCTACGTTTAAAAGAATATCTTATCTTAGTGATAATGATGAATAAACTGGTCGATATTTGTGATTATAGATAGAATGCGCTTGGTCAAGGAGTTCACAAAATTGCCATCCGGAAGTATAACGGACCAACACACAAACTCTGTGTAACCACTCACTTTTCTGAATTAAAAATTCACCCCATACACCGGAGCATACTCAATGTCTCAATCGTTTCTATGTCATATGTTTGTGATGAGAATATTGGCTATTAAGCTTAACTGCTGGTCAAAATTACTTCGCGATGGTGGTGAACGAATCGGCGATCTCAAGAAGTGGGTGAGAGAGGGATCTAGAAATGACTTTGGGTTTGAAACGAATATTTTGTGTTCGTGGATAGCTCACACGGTAGAGCCACGCTCTCACCTGCCAGGCGGAGTTGTCGTACCAATAAGGTCGCAGGTTCAAACCCACCACCGCCGCGAAAAAATTTTTTATTCTCTATTGTCTTCTGGCACTTTTCTACTCACTTCATATCTTGTTGTTACCAACATAAGTGCCTGCTCCACTCACTTTTCTGAATTAAAAATTCACCCCATACACCGGAGCATACTCAATGTCTCAATCGTTTCTATGTTATCTGTTTGTGATGAGAATATTGGCTATTAAGCTTAACTGCTGGTCAAAATTACTTCGCGATGGTGGTGAACGAATCGGCGATCTCAAGAAGTGGGTGAGAGAGGGATCTAGAAATGACTTTGGGTTTGAAACGAATATTTTTGTGTTCGTGGATAGCTCACACGGTAGAGCCACGCTCTCACCTGCCAGGCGGAGTTGTCGTACCAATAAGGTCGCAGGTTCAAACCCCACCACCGCCGCGAAAATTTTTTTTATTCTCTATTGTCTTCTGGCACTTTTCTACTCACTTCATATCTTGTTGTTACCAACATAAGTGCCTGCTCCACTCACTTTTCTGAATTAAAAATTCACCCCATACACCGGAGCATACTCAATGTCTCAATCGTTTGTATGTTATATGTTTGTGATGAGAATATTGGCTATTAAGCTTAACTGCTGGTCAAAATTACTTCGCAATGGTGGTGAACGAATCGGCGATCTCAAGAAGTGGGTGAGAGAGGGATCTAGAAATAACTTTGGGTTTGAAACGAATATTTTTGTGTTCGTGGATAGCTCACACGGTAGAGCCACGCTCTCACCTGCCAGGCGGAGTTGTCGTACCAATAAGGTCGCAGGTTCAAACCCCACCACCGCCGCGAAAAAAATTTTTATTCTCTATTGTCTTCTGGCACTTTTCTACTCACTTCATATCTTGTTGTTACCAACATAAGTGCCTGCTCCACTCACTTTTACTGGATGGCGCCCCTTGCTAAATAAAAAGATTAACATCGAAAGATGAACAGTTCCCATTGTTTCCAATGCACAGTTGTTGCTGTTTTTGTTTATGTTTTTTTTAAGGGGGGGGGGGGGGGGGGGGGGGGGGGGGAAGAAGACGAAGAAGAAGAAGAAGAAGAAGAATTCAAGGGATGCTACCCATACATAAGCATATACTTTTAAATGTCAGTGTCGTATTAACTGGATGGCGCCCCTTGCTAAATAAAACGATGAACATCGAAGGCGAGGAAGAAGATAAATATATAATGAAAGAATGAAAAAAAAAAAAAAAAGAGAGAGAGAGGACCAAAATAAAAATTAAAACATATCATTAAATGAATAAAGGAAAGATAAGGACAAAAAAAAAAACAAACCCAAGAAAAAGCTAAAACACGATGACTCTCAAGCACACAAGCACAGAGGGTGTTTTAATTTATGAGGCATGGGCTAAATCCAGTTCGTTTGATTCAATTTTTTTGTTTGTTTGTTGCTTTAGGTCTCTTCCAACACAATTGAGGTTATATGAGAGACCGCTGAAACAAAAAAACAAGCAATCTAACAAAAATAGTACAAATGTAAATCAAAATCATAACCTAAAGATATCATAAGCTAAATTATAAATAACCAAGAACAAACAGGCAGAAGATTTACAGCAACAAAAATATCCCCTGTCAAAAATACAATCACAAACCAAAGAAGCAGGATAGGCTAGTAAAGAGAAGAAGAAACGACATCACTATCGGATCGTACACCCATGCGAACATCATAGGTATATGATTCAAGGGTGATGCTCCCATCCAACCACCCGCTTTGATTCAATGACAAAGCCAGAGGGACGCTAGTATAGAGAGTGGCATCAGATATTATAGGGGAACAGAAGACTGGCGTTATCCCCCAACTAACTTTCTGCTGGATTGAACAAAGATAAGGGATAAACTAAAAAAAAACCCAAAAACAATAGGCTTTAAAACAAACAGAAATAGAAAATAAGAAAAAAAAATTGCCCAAAATATCGTAATATTTTTTTTCGGATTTATATTACAGTAAAAGTTACTCAATGTTTCCATAAATTTGTTTACAATATAATGAAAGACTTTTTAACATAAGAGTAAAAATCACATAAGCATTCAGTCGATTCCATATAAGCAAAAGAACAAAAAATGTCGTCAATGGTAGAAAACTTATTTTAAATCATTACCCAGGATCTATTGTTGGAAATAAATATCAACAGATGAGATGGTGACGATCTATAGTCCTTATATATATATATATATATATATATATATATATATATATATATATATATATATATATATATTATGTAGCTCAACTACACGAGCGAGGTTGGTGATTTGGCGAGGTTTTATCTCTTATATTTATATATGAGCATATTATATATATATATATATATATATATATATATATATATATATATATTATATATATATATATATAATATGCTCGCCAAATCACCAACCTCGCTCGTGTAGTTGAGACTTAAACAGCAAAAATTGAGCTGTTTTTTGAAGGTTTTTTTCCCCAATCATATTATACGACTGTTATTTATTAGCTTATAACTAAAGAGAATAAATTGCAACATTCAAGACCAAGAAGTAGTCGGAGATCGATTTTCAATTCATCTAGTCAATAATGAACTTAACCATGGCCATTTATATAAAATAGAAGATTTAACTATATTTATTGCAATTTGTGTATAAAGTTGATGATCAAATCCCGCTAGCACTATATCGAGGATAGGCCACGGAACGAAAGCCCTCCGTCCCACTGCTTCTGATATATATTCTTTTCTTTCATACCATGTTTATACTATGCTATGTATAAAACAATTAATATGATGTAATATCAAAATTAATAATTCACAATAACAACAAACTCGAAGTGATTAATGAGATCATCCGGAAAGCTAAAATAATAACGAAACAAAAAAGGACCGTCGAGAGGTCAGTACAACAACAACAAC
>NC_088370.1:38951149-38958649 GCF_034508935.2 Berghia stephanieae | reverse complement strand
GTTTTTAAGGGTTTTACGGCGCTTGCAACACATTTAGGTTATATCAGCGCCAGTAAAAAGGAAGAAAATGGGATAGTAAAATGTTGTAGAATTACAATTAAAGCACCCAAGAGAAAGTAAAACAAAGGGGAACTGGGAACAAATAGGGATCAGATGTAGATTCCAAGAGCATACCACCAATGTACTTAGTTTGAGATCACGAATAAGTCTCATCTGGACACAAGCACGGCCCCCACTAAGAGGAATACACTCAAATGCTTACATTATAAATTGTAACAAATATAATAATACATAACAGAGAGATGATTAACAAGGAAAAAAACATCATCTCCCAAAACAATAACTATGCATTTGACTGTTTCCCTCCCAGCCAGGACTCCGGCCAGGGCCAGGACAAAACCAAGCAATCTCATTCCAAGACAAAGACAGGAAACAATTGGAAAACGGGTATGGGGGGATAGAAGACACAGCATGTACCTCCCTGCCCACTATGGGAGGTCAGGATCCCCACCCAGAGTGACAATCATTAACATTGCCTTGCCATTTTTGTTAGAATGCCTGTGTCTGTCAGATAGCTCGTCCCATGCCGCAGATATATATTGGACTCAGATAACGATTTTGTTACTGGCTATGAAAAGTTTTTACTTCGCATGCATGGAAGTAAGAATTGTTTACATGAAGTTAAAAACCGATTGAGTGAGTGAGTGTGAGTGAATGCTGCCCAAATTACAGATAGCCACACACACACACACACACACACACACACACACACACACACAAACACACACATATACACAAACTCTCTCTCTCTCTCTCTCTCTCTCTATCTATCTATCTCTCTGTCTATCTATTTATCTTAATATCACTAAGATTGACGTTTCGTCACATAGGGGCTTTCTGTATTAAGGCGTCAATAAAAAAGGAAGAAGAAGAAGAAGAAGAAGAAGAAGAAGAAGAAGAAGAAGAAGAAGAAGAAGAAGAAGAAGAAGAAGAAGAAGAAGAAGAAGAAGAAGAAGAAGAAGAAGAAGAAGATGAAGAAGAAGATTTAAGGAGGGGAAGGCGGAAGAGGAGGGGAGGAGAATGATTGAGTTAGCATGAATGCATTCGGTTGGCAAAAGAGGAATGAGACAAAAAGAAGACGGGGTGAAAATAAGTTGTTGTTTTTTAAAGGAGTGACAAATACATAATTAAGAGTGATTGAGTAGGTGAACATGTTTAAGTATTTTTGTAAGTCATGAAGAAAGTGATTGAGTGAAGCTAATAAGAAAGTTGCTAAAAGTATTAATCCGTAAAGTTGCAAATTGGTAAATTTGGGAGTGAAAAAATATGAAGTAAGTTATTATGTAAGCCTTTATCTAGCAGGAGAGAGTGAACAAGTAGGAAGGTAATTAATCAAAAGAGTAACTTAGATTTGCAAGTAATAAATAACTCGTGTTTGATGAGAAAACCAGTCTTACCAGTTCATGCTGAAGCCATGACAAAGCCGAATCCATTCTTTTCTTTGTTTCTTTCCATGATTCAGCAGACGATGATGATAATGGCTTCCTTTGTGGTTCCGTTAGATTAACAATTTTATCATTGCCATGGCAACCATCATTCTTCTCATTCACACATGCACCATTTTTTGATGACGACGTCATATCACGTGATCCCATATTATTATCCAATCCGGTGCTTAGTTTGGAAGCTACGGATTTCTGATCATCACAAGATTTTGATTCTTGGTTATCCGATGTTTTAGTAGCATTACCGTATCTACTGTCATCAATGCCTTCATCCACATTCACCCCAACACGCAAATCCACGTCTAAACTTCCTTTGCGTCTTTTGAATATTTTCCCAAATATTTTATCAAACTCGTCGTCTTCCTCAGTCTTCCAGTATTTGGAGAAAAGTTTTTCCATGTCTTCGCCGTCATCGTCGAAAAAATTAGACTTGGAAAAGACTTTGTCCCAATCTTCGTCTTCTCTGGAGTCGAAAAATTTAAGCGCTTCTCGAAAAATATCATCCGTTTGGCGCATGATGATCTCTGGATTGACCGATCCTGGAGATTTAGCGCTAGTGCTACCAGGATGTTGTTTTTTCCGCAGAAAATCAGATTTATTTGGTGTCGGTAAGTATGTTGGTCTGAGATGCTGATTTTGATACTGCTGTTGCTGATGATGCTGGATGGAAGAGGAAGAGGTGGATGAGGAAGAGGGAGGTGGGACCTTATTGTTGTCGTAAAAAGTTTGTTTGAATATGCTTGTCTCGGGGCTTTTGAATCGGAAGATACACGAGTAGTCTATAACATGCGGATTTGTGTTGTTGGGCGGTGATGATAATGCTGACGATGTTACTGAAGACGTCGATGACTGTACATTAGAGGGTGGTGGCGGTGACATGACAATAGCTGGAGGAGATGAAGATATCACAGTTGCAGATGTGGATGAATTTGAGGATAGTTTCGTTGTTGATGAACTGGAATTAGCACTATAGTTGCTGTTTTTTAATGTGCCAGAGTCTTTACTGGTGGTGATCACAGATATTGGAGTTGTTTTTGAATAAGACTCCAGGAAAGGACTATTTTTTGACGCGGCATTACTTTCTATATAATTTGAATACTTAGACGAATTGCCGGGCAAAGGTTGAGTTGAAATGTTTATTTTTTCAATAGGAATATGACGAGTTGTTTGTTTGCTCTCTGTTACGACAGAGGGATTTTTTACGGAGGCAGATGACTGCTGAAATTTGCTGTTGGCAACTGATCTGAAATCGGTTAGTTTTGGTGGCGGGTGATGCGGATGATGGTGGTTTGCCGCTGTAGTAGTAGTAACGGCCTTTGCTGTAGTGCCAGAATTATACGAATGTGGGCTTGATATGACTGTAGAAGTATTGCTTCGCCATTTCGGCGTTGTGGACAATGTGTCTGGATTTGCAGCTGTGGTCTTGGTAGACGTGGAGGTGATTATGGAAGAGGATATGGAGGATGAGTTGACTGCAGTGGAAGAGTTTGTATTTGACATGGCAATACGTAAAGGACGAGTAAGATGAAGATTGCCAGGGGCTGTTGTTGTTGTAGCGGTAGTTGTTGTTGCTGTCGTCATTGCTTGATTACTTTCAGCATCTAGTGTATTTTGTGAGTTTACTTTTGTGTATGATTGAGGCAAGAATGACGATAATGGCGAGGGAAATGCTTGTGTTGATAGATTTGAGGATGATGATTGGAGAGTATTTGATGATAGCGAAGATTGTGGTTGACCGGATTTGACCACTTGGATTTTGACAGAGGAACCGTCCGGTGAGAGGATGTCTATGGAAGATCTGTGGCTACCAGAAGTCTCTGTTGTCGAATATCTTTGATTTTCATCCACCCGACCCGGTTCTGAATTAAAATTTGATTGACTTTGGTTGTGATGTTTTAAAGAGTTGTTGTTGCTGCAGTTGTTGTTATTACTGTTACTTTGATTATATCTGTTTTGTGATATTTTTGGTGGCACTGAGGGTTTGGTAGGAATCCTGACTTCAACACCGTTTTCTGTGTTAAGCACTTTGATTCCAGAGGAGAGAGTAACAGAGTCTGAAGGTGACTTGTGACCACTGGCACTTTTGTTGTTAACGATACCTCCTTCTCTTTCTCCTCCTGATCCCCCTCCTGAGTATATTTGTTGCTTTGCAGAGACCCCACTACGGCCAAGAAAAGCGGGCTTTCTCGACAGCGAGACTCGTGGCTTGGGGGCAACTGCAGGGACGGAAGCTTGTCGCTGAATGGGTTTCCCATTCACTTTTGAACCTATTTTATTATCAATGTTCGAAGTCTGGCTGCTCGAAAAAGAATTCGAATCATCGGGACTCATTTGAGATGGGACTGAGTAAGAATGAAACGTATGGCTTTCAGTTTGATCACCGTCTTGGTGTGGCTGGGCGGATATTAAAGACATAGTGTTTGATTTTGGCTTCACGGAAACCGAAGCGGAAGTATGAGACTGGGAGCCAGTAACGGATGGAGATGAGATCGATGCAGGACTTATTGCTCGTGATGGAAATGATGAAGAGGATGGCGGAGAAGAAAGGGAAGAGGCAGATGAAGGGGAAGAAATTCCAAAATCGCTACCATAACCGCTGCTGCTGTTACAATGAGGCGACAGGGATGAGTTCTGGACGGGATATTTTGAATCGATTGGGGAGTCAGAGGCAAGAGAAGTTGATGATGGTAACTGATGTTGGGCGAATGCTGCTACAGTTGTGGTGTAATCCGATGACTTGGCGACACTGGCAGTCATGTTGTTTGCTGCGTTTGTTGACGATAGAAGATGTTTTCCTTTGTATCGGGATAGAGAATCAAAGCCTGCGTCAGCTTGGATGCCGCTGTCTGTACTGGGAAGTCTAGCGTGTAAAGATCGAATCCCTTGGGGTTCGTCATTGTTAATAATATTATTAATGTTATTGTTACCATGGAAACTAGTAAAATCATCGCTCATCATGATCATATGGTTATTGTCGTCACTGTTTTGGCATCCTTTAAAGGTCATGTGATCTATGTCTGTACCTTGATTGGTCAGATTGGTGAGATCATGATGATCTTCATAAGGTTGTTGACAGAACATCCGAGAGGAAATTGTTTTGATTGGTGCGGAAAACGATCGGGAATACCCGTAACTTGACGACGAAGACGGCAATACATTGCGATTGGTAACCGTTTTGTTCCTTGGCGATGACAACGGTGACAATGATGATATTGAAGAGACTGAGAAAGCGATTGAGTTTTTATTAGATGCGTTGTTAGTCTTCTCGTGTATGACGGGTATTTCCATGTTACTAGGACAACCAGAAAGAGAAAAAACAGCTATATCGTCATGGCCAAATGAGTTGACTTGTTATCTGTAAGAAGAGAAGAAGAAATAAAGAAATTATTATTTTATGAATTCTATAATTAAATTGGTTGCATTCTTCTTGTTGCCGCTGATGCTGCTGTTAATGACTCTACTACTGGTTCTTGGTTGTATATTTTTACATTGTCGCCATAGTTTCTCAACTTTATGTTTATACAATTTTATTCATGCCACGTCAGTAAACGCATTTCCATTTTTTGGATGAATAAATTAAATTATTATTATTATTATTATTATTATTATTATTATTATTATTATTATTATTATTATTATTATTATTATTATTATTATTATTATTATTATTATTATTATTATTATTATTACCCAAGAGTAAATGAGTGTAAGAGTATTACTACCAAAAATACGCCTAACGCTCAATTTACATCTGAGAGTGTGAGCAAAGAGCCTTTTCCCAAAACTCAACTATGCGCCATCATGAGCGGAACTCGGAACACAGGACCTTCCGATCCGAAGGAGAGTGGCATACCACTAGATTCCATCTCCGCACACGTGGAAAATTCTGGCACATTATGGACCAGATGCAAGCAAAAACCACAATTATAAACAGCCTCTCGGAATCAATTGGTCTAAGAATTCACCCTGCAAAGTCAAAGGTCTTGAGGATAGGTACGCGTCAAAGGGAGCAGATCAAAGTAAAAGATCAGGAACTCGAAGATATAGACACTTTCTGCTATCTCGGAAGTATAATTGACAAGGAAGGAGGCACGGAAGCAGAGGTGAAAGCACGAATAGGAAAGGCACAGGCTGCATTCACATCTTTGAACAGAGTTTGGAGAACTAAAGATATCTCCCTTCAACTAAAGCTAAGACTTTTCAACTCAAACGTGAAGTCTGTCCTACTGTATGGATGTGAAACTTGGAACGCATCACAGGCATGTATAAGGAGGGTACAGATTTTTGTAAACAGGTGCATGCGTAAGCTACTCAGAATAAAATGGATGAATAGAATAAAAAATGAAGAAGTATGGAAAAGAACACAGCAGAAACCAGTGGGAGAGGATATAGGAAGAAGACGATGGAGGTGGATTGGACACACGCTTAGAAAGAATGACTCAACTATAACAAAGAAAGTATTGGACTGGAACCCTCAGGGCAGAAGATCAAGGGGAAGGCCACGAGGAACATGGAGAAGAATTAAAGAAGCGGATATACAGAGAAGTGGTAAGACCTGGAATGAGATAAAAAAGTTGGCTCAGGATAGAGAAGGATGGAAACTGTTTGTCTGTGGCCTATACCCTGACCCAGGGTGAAAAAGGCATTGATGATGACACGAGTGACCATTGCTTTATAAATAATCTGATTTTTAAATATCCATATACTTCGCACCTGAACTCTTTAAAAATTGAGATTTTATATAGCGCAATATCCACTAAACGTGCTCAAAGGGGCTTTACAAGGGGTCCCTGGCCAACAGCAACATTTAACATGTAAAACGGGACATGACGCCTGTTAGGCGATAATACACTTTTTTCGGACAGAGACAACGCTGTGAACGGCGGACAGGTAATCATTTTACACCTGAGTAAGGTGAGAGAATGTGAGCAAAGAGCTTTCTCCAAAGACTCAACTATGCGCCGAACAAGGTTCTAACCAAGGACCTTCCAATCCGAAAGCGAGTTTTATACCACTAGACCACATAGCCCCACGAAAAAAAAAATAAAACGAGCAAACTTGCTCAAACGTGTTAACTACAAGGAATTCAAATTAAGTGTTTCCTTTATAAAGTAACACAAAATACACCGCGCCACCTGGTACACATCTTGTACGCATGCCCGACAGGACAGGCTGTTTCCGTTCAAAGGGATCCCGCACTAATCAATTTATTCGCACGTTTAAGAAGTTGGAATTTGTGGCATCATCATCATCATCATCATCATCATCATCATCATCATCATCATCATCATCACCACTACCACCCCCATTACTACGATTTCTATTAATAATAATAATAATAATAATAATAATAATAATAATAATAATAATAATAATAATAATAATAATAATAATAATAATAATAATAATAATAATAATGAGGATGATGATGATGATGATGATGATGATGATGATGATAATAATAATAATAATATCGATATTCTAAACTATTTTTAGACACACGTGTATCGTATTTATACATAACTTGTTAAATATGTATGTACTTTGATTTTCGACCAGGTGAAAGATGTGTTCCATCACCAAACCCCATCTGGTACAAGCACATATTCGTGTTTTAACACGACAGGCGTGTACACTTCAAAGACATCCCTTGTCTCGTAAATAAACCATTAGCGAAAAATCGGATCCTGATGAAAGAAAACCTTAGACGCCGCCCAATTTGTAGAGTGAGTGTATGTTAAGTTTCAAGTTCGTTGCGATTTTCTTGTCTTGTCTTGTCTCTTTTTTTTTTTTTTTTTTTTTGGGGGGGGGGGGGGGGGGGGGTTCTGTTTTCTTTTTAAAGACTGATCGTTTCCCTCAACATGGGGAGTGTTACAAGATTCACGATTATTTCGAGTTTCAAAGTTTATTTTTAGTTTAGGCAGTTTACCAATTTACAGACGATGAGGGTCGCGATAGCTCAGTTGGTAAAGCACTCGCTTCATACGCAAATATT
>NC_088370.1:38941149-38943649 GCF_034508935.2 Berghia stephanieae | reverse complement strand
ACTTAGACAACATGGGTCATTCCTGTTGATATCAGACATCTTGTTTGATGTTTTTTTTTCTATATAATATTCCTTCGTGGAATGCCTAGGCGACAGTTTATAATGATGTCGTGGCGGAAGGGCATAATTTAATTTAATTTGGGGGAACCGAATAGGTCCACGGATCCGAGCTTTATTTCGGATTTTGTAATATTATAATATGGCTGAAAAATGTGATCAAACGTCTCAAGAAAGTTTTATGACGGAGAACACCTGATGTATATCATTGATGGTTTCCTTCGTTTCCTCTTTTTGCTAAGCTTTGTAAGCTATAGACAGTATGCGCTTGGCTAAGAAGCTCACAGCATTGCCATTCGGAAGTATAACAGACCAACTCATAAAACTATGTGTAACCATGAACTTTTATAGTCTGGTCAATACAGTTTAGTGAGAACTACTCATAAACGCGGATGGCAAAAAACAATAACAAAGACTTGATGGACGTCAACATCATTCTATCTATTGACATGAGGTCCTTTTAAAAACTGTTATCTTATAGTATGAGTCTCGAATTATTCAATCCACATACAGAGTGATAAAACTTTTTTTTCCGACAGAGACAACAGTTCATGGCCAGGTAGGTACTCGTTTTACACGTGAGTACGGTGAGAGAAATATGATTAAAGAGCCAGGGACTTAACTATACGCCGCTCAGATTGGGATTCAAACTCCGGACCTTCCGCGAGTGTCATACCGCGAGACTACATAGCCGCACAAATAATAAGTGTTACTACTGACTTGCAATAGATAGTATGCAGATGACGTCACTCAGGCCTTTGTTATTGTTTTTTTTGCCATCCGCGTTTGTGAGTTGTTATCACTAAACTGTATTAACCAGACTATAAAAGTTCATGGTTACACAGAGTTTGTGTGTTGGTCCGTTCTACTTTCGGATGGCAATGTTGTGAACTCCTTGGCCAAGCGAATTCTATCTATAGATAGAATGCGGTTGGCCAAGGAGTTCACAACCTTGCCATCCGGAAGTATAACGGACCAACACACAAACTCTGTGTAACCATGAACTTTTATAGTCTGGTTAATACAGATTAGTGAGAACAACTCACAAACGCGGATGGCAAAAACAACAACAAAGGCCTGAGTGACGTCATCTGCATACTATCTATAGTGGAAGACCACTGGAAACTCGGAGAAGATCAGGCGGTGGAAAGAGAGAAGACATCCGTCAGTTGGACCTGGGGTGAGGTCCGGAAGCTGGCAGAAGACAGAAGCCACTGACGCTCTTAAAACACCAAAGAGGAGTAAGTATGTAACTAACTATAGATAGTATGCAGATGGCGTCACTCAGGTCTTTGTTATTGTTTTTGCCATCCGCGTTTATGAGTCACTGAACTGTATTAACCCGACTATAAACGTTCATGGATACACACAGTTTTGTGTGTTGGTCCGTTATACTTCCGGATGGCAATGTTATGAGCTTCTTAGCCAAGCGCATACTATCTATTGACTTGGCAACACTTGTTGAGAGCACTTTGAACACATCGCAGTGGATATTATTCCCTAGTATAGATGCTTTGCGTTGAGCCAAAACACTTACAACATTCGCCAGCCGGATTTAACGTACCAACACACAAAACTATGTTTAACCAAAGAGTGTGTAGGGTAACGTAGTTACCAAGAGCTCTCACTTCTCTTAACCGTAATGCTATTGTCGCCTGCCAGGCGAGACAGCGAGATGAGTGTGCTCCGCGTGTATCATGCGCGCTAGGCTTACTGATACAATGAAGAAAATACGAGTAGAAGACGGAAGATGCTTGGCTTCACCAAAAGCGGGAAGTGAGAGCTCTTGGTAACATAACAATCGTTACCTACACGCTCTTTGGTTTAACTTTGAACGTTTATAGTCTGCCTGATTGATAGAATTTAGTGAGAACTACTCATAAAAAATGGCTGGCTAATAACAACAATAAAGAGCTGAGTGACGTCAATTTCGTTTCTTCTATAAAAGCTCAACTTGAAACTTGTAATTCCTCCAATATATTTTACTATAGATAGTGGGCGCTCGGCTAAGAAGCTCACAACATTGCCTTCCGGAAGTATAACGGACCAACACACAATACTATGCGTAACCTTAAACCTTTATAGTCTGGTTAATAGATAGTTGGAAGATGACGTCACTCATGTCTTTGTTATTGTTTTTTCCATCCGCGTTTATGAGTAATGCTCACTGAACTGTATTAACCCGACTATACACGTTCATGGATACACACAGTTTTGTGTGTTGGTCCGTTATACTTCCGGATGGCAATGTTATGATCTTCTTAGCCAAGCGCATACTATCTATACAGTTTAGTCAGAATTACTCATAAACGCGGGTGTCAAAAAATAATAGCAAAGACCTGGGTGACGTCAACTTCATTCTATCTATAGTCTGATTGATAGAATTTAGTGAGAACTACTCATAACAAAGGCTGGCTAATAACAAAGAGCTGAGTGACGTCAA
>NC_088370.1:38931149-38936149 GCF_034508935.2 Berghia stephanieae | reverse complement strand
TGGACAATAACTTGCTTCGGCTTGAGAGTATTTCCATAACAACAAGAAGACCATAACAATTTGGGTTATCAGACCTGCATATACATACACATCGGCATAGATCTTTGTAGATTCATTATGCTGGTGGACTCGTCGTGCCATGATAGAGTGAGTGAGTGGTCCAACGGTCCCAACTGAAACCTTAGTGAGTAAATAAACGAAGACAAGCTACGTCCCAACCCTCTACTTTATAAAGTCTAAAAGAAAAAAAAAGAGCCCGCAATCAATAGATAAGCTAATATATAAATACATGAACAAATGAATAAATAAATAAATGATGATGATGATAATAATAATAATGATGATGATGATGATGATGATGATGATGATGATGATGATGATGATGATGATGATCATGATGATGATGATCATGATGATGATGATCATGATGATGATGATGATGATGATGATGATGATGATGATGATTGATGACAAAAGACACTTATGATAAGCTTTTCTTTTTAGACATCTTTTAAAGTTCTATTTCATATAGATAGTATGCAGATGACGTCACTCAGGCCTTTGTTATGGTTTTTGCCATCCGCGTTTGTGAGTTGTTCTCACTAAACTGTATTAACCCGACTATAGAAGTTCATGGTTACACAGAGTTTGTGGGTTGGTCCGTTATACTTCCGGATGGCAATGTTGTGAACTCCTTGGCCAAGCGCATTCTATCTATATGTCCCATGCTTGAGACTTCTTCTGACTTATTCAAATTCGTAATATGAAATTTAAAAATTTAAAAATATCCAAAGGACGTTACTGTAATCTGTCAAAAGGCACTATAATCATTTTGGTGAAAACCGTTTCTTTACATCAATAGAAGGAACGAACTTGACGTCACTCAGCTCTTTGTTATTGTTTCTCGACAGCCAGTTTTATGATTAGTTCTCAGTAAATTATATTATAATCAAACTATAGATAGAATGCAGATGACGTCACTCAGGCCTTTGTTATTGTTTTTGCCATCCGCGTTTGTGAGTTGTTCTCACTAAACTGTATTAACCAGACTATTAAAGTTCACGGTTATAGATAGTATGCAGATGACGTCACTCAGGCTTTTGTTATTGTTTTTGCCATCCGCGTTTGTGAGTTGTTCTCACTAAACTGTATTAACCAGACTATAAAAGTTCATGGTTACACAGAGTTTGTGTGTTGGTCCGTTATACTTCCGGATGGCAATGTTGTGAACTCCTTGGCCAAGCGCATTCTATCTATACAGAGTTTGTGTGTTGGTCCGTTATACTTCCGGATTGCAATGTTGTGAACTCCTTGGCCAAGCGCATTCTATCTATAGATAGTTCGAAGATGACGTCACTAAGGCCTTTGTTATTGTTTTTGCCATCCGCGTTTGTGAGTTGTTCTCACCAAACTGTATTAACCAGACTATAAAAGTTCATGGTTACACAGAGTTTGTGTGTTGGTCCGTTATACTTCCGGATGGCAATGTTGTGAACTCCTTGGCCAAGCGCATTCTATCTATAAACGATCACGGTTACACATAGTTTTGTGTGTTGTTACATTATAGTAGTCTGGCGGATGTTGTGAGTATTCTTCCTACACGCAGAGCATCAATCTTTTATAGAAAGAACGAAGTTGACGTCACTCGGGTAATTGTTATTGTTTTTTGCCATCCGCGTTTATGAGTAATTCTCACTAAACTGTATTAACCAGACTATAAACGTTCATGGTTACACAGTTTTGTGTGTTGGTCCGTTATACTTCCGGATGGCAATGTTGTGAGTTTCTTAGTCAAGGGCATACTATTTCAACACATAAAACTATGTGTAACTATGAACTGTTATAGTCTGGTTAATACAGTTTAGTGAGAATAACTCATAAAAGTGGATGGCAAAAAAACAATAACAAAGACCCGTTCAAGTCAACTTCGTTCTATTTATAGCAAATTTTCTATTTCAACATATAGTCTTGTGTGGTGTCTTTGACCATTTATCACCATTTAGTACGGTGTGGTAGAAATGGCCAGATAACACGTCAATCCAATACCTATGGGGATTTACTACAATCTGACAACAGACATTTTTATCGTTTTTGGCCAGAAAAACTTTTACATCAACAAATATCGATGATGCTCAACTAACTTGTCAAAAAACAACAACAACGAAAACAACAAAACAAAACAAAACAAAACAAAAAACAAACAGCCAAACAAACAATCAAACAAACACCAACTCTCAGACCGTAGAAATCTTTTCAAGATCTATTTCATATAATGATATGTCCCATGTATGCGACTTATTCTAACGTAAACTTTTTGCCAAGCGCGTTTATGAGTAAACAAACAAAAAAAAAAAAACCAAAAAACCAAAAAACAAACAAACAAACAAACAAACAAACAAACGCGTATTAAAACGACCCTCATCTTGGCCAAAACAAAAAAAAAAAAAAGAAAAGAAAAAAAAATTTCAAAGCTGGGACTCCGCGACGTCCAAGGTTTGAGAGCTTTTGCCAAGATGAGGGCCATTTTCATCGATCGATATTTGAAGGATGAGTTTTCTGGCTAAAATTTTAAATTCGTTTTACCTATTTATTATTTTTAGGAGGGGGGGGGGGTGGTAGGGCGTGTCATAGTGCGACACTATTGACACGTTGATGGCAACTTAAATCGATTCGTATTTCACTCTCTCCGTCCCGACCATTTTCAGAGTAAAAAAGAATTTTTTGGACAGAAATGTCATTCACACCTGCTACCCAATACGAAACGTGATTTTTGGGAATTCAAACTCAAAAATAATAATAAAATGAAAATAAAATTCCCTTTATTCCATAGGGGAAATTTGTCTCTACAGTCGTGTTTTTTTGTTTTTGTTTTTGTTTTGTTTTTTGTTTTTAAGGGTTTTACGGCAACACATTAAGGCCATATAAGCGGAAGGAAATGGGATAGTAAAAAGTTCTAGAATTATAAGGGAAGACTGGAATAATTCAGGCGTTAGCCCCAGTGTAGTGCCGCAAATTGAGCTAGGGCGAGGTGACTTGCTCGTAGCCACACAGCGCAGCGGCGGGTGATCGAACTCAGTACCTTTCGGATACGAAGCAAAGGCCGTGCCGCTGAGCCACGCTGTCCCCATGAATACATGCTTGACATCATTTTGTAAGGAAAAAAAAACGAGCTTTACAAAACAACGGTAATATGTAATGAATAGATAAAAAGAAATACTTCTTTTCTTCTTTAAATTTGGTAATGTACAAGACCGATTTGAAATATGAAAAAAATCATTGTTCTATCATAACGAAAGTGCCGATTTTCCTATCGTTGGTCGTAAGGAGGTTAGATCTATATTTGATGAAATTATTTTCGAACCAAATTAGAATAAAAATGTTTTTGTTAAAATATGGAAGTATTGACACCAACAGGTAAGGAGAAAAATAGTCAAAATAAGCGAATAAATATATTAATAGGCGTTTTGGAGAAGAGGGGGGGGGGGGGGGCTAGATATATTAATATTTACATATGAATTAAACTATTCGGCCCAAATAACGGTTTGTCAACTCCAGGTACTCTCTCTCTCTCTCTCTGTCTCTCTCTCTCTCTCTCTCTGTGTGTGTGTGTGTCTCTCTCTCTCTCTCTCTCTCTCTGTATCTCTCTCTGTCTCTCTCTGTCTCTCTCTCTGTCTCTCTCTCTCGCTCGCTCTCTCTCTCTCGCTCTCTCTCTCTCTCTCTCTCTCTCTCTCTCTCTTCTCATTCTCATCTCACTCTTTTCTCCCCCTTCTCCCCACACCCTTTCCCTGTCTCTCGTCTCACTATCCCCCCCCCCCCCTATTCCAACCCCCTCATTCCCTCTCCCCCTCTATTCTCCCCACCCCCCCCCCCTATTCCAACCCCCTCATTCCCTCTCCCCCTCTATTCTCTCACCCCCCCCCCACCCCACCCATCTCCAAGTTACCCGCTCCCCTTCCTTCTCCCCCTATCTAAGAGTCATTACATTCTTTAAATTATCCATTAATCATACAAGTACCGACGAAGTACCAGCTACTTCATTTCCTCGAATTTTGTTTGATGATTTTATGCACGACTCTCAATGACAGCAACTGAGCAAATAATCAAATACGGAAGACAAATACGTATACACACACATACAAACATGCGCAAATATTAAAATACACACACACATACAAACATGCGCAAATATTAAAATACACACACACACACATACACACACACATAGACAAACACACATATTATAATGTGTAATTTGATGCAAGGTTAACGTTTATGACGAAATATTTATAATACAATAGACACGTGCAGTATCTGATTGTTGTTTGCACGACTTTGTTATTCCGCCCACATACAGACAATAAATACTATAATCTCGTTAAAATACACCCTTACTTTAATCATATCTATTATTACATGGTACAAAGCAGTACCAGGAAACAGAATATCTTGGGCTTTTATACGACGTATTAATTATCCCCTGCCGATAGGAAAGAGACCGCAGAGCAATAACTGTGCGGCTATGTGGTCTAGTGGTATGACACTCGCTTTCGGATCGGAAGATCCTGGGTTCGAGCCTCGCGCTCGGCGCATAGTTGAGTCCTTGGAAAAGCCTCTTTACTCACATTCTCTCACCGTACTCAGGTGTAAAATGAGTACCTGGCCGTAAACAGCGTTGTCTTTGTCCGAAAAATTGTAAGATCGCCTAACAGGCGGCATGTCCCGTCCTACATGTTAAATGTTGCTGTTCATCAGGGAACCCCTGTAAAGCGCTTTGAGCACATTTAGTGGATATTGCGCTATATAAAGCTCAATTTATAACTAGTCGGGCGTTGCGTTATGACGAAGCTGGTTCGCGACTGGACCGTACACGAATGTGGCGAGGAATTTGCAACCTGGATAGAGCATTATAACGTAGAGATAGAATGCGCTTGGCCAAGGAGTTCACAACATTGCCATCCGGAAGTATAACGGACCAAAACACAAAACTCTGTGTAACCATG
>NC_088370.1:38921149-38923649 GCF_034508935.2 Berghia stephanieae | reverse complement strand
TTTCACACACACACATACACACACACACGCAAATATATATACAATATATATATACACGCAATCATAACAAGTCTATTTATCTATCTATCTATCTGTCTGCCTATCTCTCACAGATACACAGACTCTCTCTCTCTCTCTCTCCCTCTCTCTCTCTCCCTCTCTCTCGCTCTCTCTCCCTCTCTCTCTCTCTCTCTCTCTCTCTCTCTCTCTCTCTCTCTCTCTCTCTCCACCCCTTCACAGCCTATACTGACACCCATGCCTGTCAGACAACTATGTACATCCAATCAATCACGCGCGTCCTTCTATCGTTCTTACTTGCTCACGCTCGTATCCTTGATTACCAGGTGACTAAGCCTTAAAAGCCATTATTACCGTTTTCTGGAAAGACAAGAATATAAAAATAATTTGGCCAGAAAACTCGTCCTTCAAATATCGATCAATTTAAATGATCCATCATCTAAGGAAGTCTTCGCGAAGTTCCCAGGTTTGAGAGTTTTTGAGAGCTTTTGCCAAGATGAGGGTCATTTAAATCGATTGTTATTTGAAGGACGAGTTTTCTGGCCAAATTTTTTAAATACGTATCTTTCCAGACTGCTGCAGTTAACTGGTTAAAAGACAGTTTTCGCCAAGGCAGAGTAAAAAACAAAACAAAAAAAAAAACATATTAGAGATGTGCGTTTCTACAAAGCCGACGAAGTCTGTTTTATTTAGAGATATCGTAAGCCCGAGTTAAATTTGTATCTGTCTAGACCACAAATTAAATTAGATAGATTATGTAAACCTACGACCGTGGTCAGAAAATAAACCGGAAATTGGAAATAACTTTTGAACGGAAATCCTTTTTTTTTTCTATTTGTAAACCCAGAAATATGGGAAATTCATTTTTGTTACTTTTTATGAAATTTCAATTCAATCAACGGACGCAATATTAACCGCTATTGTTTTCAAGATGGCGTCTCCGATCGCTGAATGGTCAAAGCTTGAGGTCAGAGCAAAACTATACTTGACCATTTATATAGCGTAATAATATCCACTACACGTGATCAAAGCGCTTTACAAGAGGTCCAGAGCCGACAGCGACACTTAACACGTGGAACGAGAAATAAAGCGTAAGGCGACATTACAACGGTCAGGTACTCATTTTACACCTGCGTAAGGTGAGAGAATCTGAGTAAAGAGCCTTTTCCAATGACTCAACTATGCGCCGCGTATGATGATTCCTTTGTTCAATTATATTAATAGTATCATTCTTATCACCAGAGATTTAAAGTAAATACAACTGGATACTATTTTCAGCTTAGTCGTGATAGTTAAGAATAATAGAGTAAACAGTGATATTGATCAATGCTCTAGTGGAAAGAATCTGTAACTGGAAACTACTTGAAGTAAATAGAATGATCATTATTGATATTCCAGGAAGGAGAAGGATGTTCAAAATGACATTTACTTTCGTGTTTCACTCTACTCATTTCATTTTTGCTGTATTTACACCCGCTTCTAGCTAATGGTAATTTTGTATTTATACATGTAGGCTTAAAACGTAGCCTTTAGGAACACCAGCAAGTTAAACAATTTTGACTGCAATCAACTACTAATCATGACCAGTTGCTGTGATATCTGGGTGAAATATAAATATAATTCAACCCATTTTCAAAGATATAAACTATAAATTGCATTCCCCGAACAGTTCAATAAAATTGTTTAATCAATGATATCAAAAGCTGCACTTGAATCCAATCAAACTCAATCAGCGATTTTCTAAATATATATATATATATATATATATATATATATATATATATTATTATTATTATTATTATTATTATTATTATTTAAAATATTTACCACAATGTTTGAGGCAGTCTACATTAATGTTTCAGGCTTAATTTGCCCGACGATGGCAAATTAAGCCTGAAACATTAATGTAGACTGCCTCAAACATTGTGGTAAATATTTTAAATAATAATAATAATTCGCTCCATTACTGCATGTCGAGCACTTTTCGTACCATATTTGTATCAAACACGATTCAAATATATATATATATATATATATATAATATATATATATATATAATATATATAATATATATAATATATATTATATATATATATATATATATATATATATATATATATATATATATATATATATATATATAAATCTGTATCCATTCTCCTCATAAAAACCGACTTAACTTGGACCCTTAAGTCAAATTTCAGCAACTGGTCCACTCTACGATTATACTTGATTGGGACAATGGGCCTCTAATGTCATGACAATATTTTGAAAGATGATATTGTTCTGATTTTGTGTCGTTATCGCATTTTGTTCAATCTGAGAGCGATTTCAAAATCTGCTACGTCTTAATTTCATCATTCAGAAGAAAATAAAATAATCTTTTTTGTTACAACATATCGACTAGTGGTTTAAAGAGGGGAGCAAATGGTGTTTTATGGACGCTTGCAACACATTAAGGTCATATCAGCGCCAGTAAAAA
>NC_088370.1:38898649-38916149 GCF_034508935.2 Berghia stephanieae | reverse complement strand
AAAAAAAAAAAAAAACCAAAACAAGACGTATTAAATATTTTGGCCAAAGACTCGTCCTTCAAATATTGATTGATTAAAATTACCCATATCCTGTGAAAAAAAAATCCCTCAAAATGGAGTGAGAATTACTCATAAATGCGGATGGCAAAAAAAAAAAAAAAATAAAATAACAAACACCCGAGTGACGACAACTTCATTATGTCTATAGATAGTATGCGCTTGGCGAAGAAGCTCATAACATTGCCATCCGGATAATATAACAGCACCGTACACAACAACATTGTGTGTACCCACGAACGTTTATAGTCGGGTTAATACAGTTCAGTGAGCATTATTCATAAACGCGGATGGCAAAAAACAATAACATAGACCCCAGTGACGTCATCTTCGAACTATCTATACCGCCATATGAGTGACGAGTTATCACACATTTTTCTCGATCATATTATAAACGTTTAAGTTTACACATGTGTTGGTTCTACTTATCAAGCGGTAGAACTGTGGGTATTTTACTTAGACACATACCGTCAATTGTAAATTTTGGTGTAGTTCGCTATATTTACTAATACTGCCATTGTTTAAATTATGACGACTGTCTAATATCATTTCTTCTGGTGTGGTTACGAGTAGCTTTGGTCACAACCATAGCTATCTTAGGTGAAAGCCTTCTAATCGAATCAGCTGGCATTAGAGTTTGTGAGCATTTGTCATTATATTTTGACACAGTGGCGAATCAAATTATTTGCATAATGATGGTGGGTGTAAAAATAATGACGACGATGACGATGATGATGATGATGATGATAATGATGATGACTTGACGACGATGAAAACTCGTAGTAACGATGACAGGGGACGATAATATTGATTGATTTGCTTTCGTTATAATTACAAATTGCAATAATATCGACTGGAGGCTACTTGTGTAAAATCGATTGTTTTGTAAATGGCACAGGACTAGTCGTGCATGATGTGTTATGATGGTAGGGTGTGTGCTGGTGATGGTGTGTGGTAATACCATAGATATAGATAGTATGCAGATGACGTCATAGGTTTGTTGTTGTTTTTGCATCGCGTTGTGATTGTTCACTAACTGTATTAACCAGACTATAAAGTCATGGTTACACAGAGTGTGGTTCCGTATACTTCGATGCAAGTGGAATCCTTGGCCAAGGCATTCTACTATACACTTGACTACAGATGTAAGATAGTATCGCTTGGCAAGAAGCTCATAACATTGCCATCGGGGTAAACGGACCAACACACAAAACTTTGTGTAACCATGATCGTTTATAGTCTGGTTAATACAGTTTAGTGAGAATTACTCATGAACCGGATGGCAAAAACAATAACAAAGGCCTGAGTGACGTCATCTTCGAACTATCTATACACCTTGTACTACAGATGTATAGATAGTATGCGCTTGGCTAAGATGCTCATAACATTGCCATCCGGAAGTTTAACGGACCAACACACAAAACTGTGTGTATCCATTAACGTTTATAGTCTGGTTAATATAGTTTAGTGAGCATTACTCATGAACGCAGATGGCAAAAAACAATTACAAAGACCTGAGTGACGTCATCTTCGAACTATCTATATCTATGGGTAATACTAGTGTGGTCATGGATATGGTTGCTATTTTTGTGAGTGAAAGCGTAGCCTTCGTAAACTCATAGCCTGACACTGGCCCCAAAAAATAAAATAGTACAACATAGTACAAGACAACCATGATCTCCAAAAGAATATTAATTTATTTAATCTAAAACTGCTAATGACCTGGAATGAGATAAAAAAAAAAAAGTTAGCTCGGGATAGAGAAGGATGGAAACTGTTTGTCTGTGGCCTATACCCTGACCCAGGGTGAAAAAGGCAATGATGATGATGATGATAGAGAAGTATGGAAACTGTTTGTCTGTGGCATACCTGACCCAGGGTGAAAAAGGCAATGATGATGATGATGATGATAGAGAAGGATGGAAACTGTTTGTCTGTGGCATACCTGACCCAGGGTGAAAAAGGCAATGATGATGATGATGATAGAGAAGGATGGAAACTGTTTGTCTGTGGCCTATACCCTGACCCAGGGTGAAAAAGGCAATGAGGATGATGATAGAGAAGGATGGAAACTGTTTGTCTGTGGCCTATACCCTGACCCAGGGTGAAAAAGGCAATGATGATGATGATGATAGAGAAGGATGGAAACTGTTTGTCTGTGGCCTATACCCTGACCCAGGGTGAAAAAGGCAATGATGATGATGATGATAGAGAAGGATGGAAACTGTTTGTCTGTGGCCTATACCCTGACCCAGGGTGAAAAAGGCAATGATGATGATGATGAAAACTGCTAATGACAACTGAACTCACTTTCCACTTTCTTTTGTTG
This sequence comes from Berghia stephanieae, assembly GCF_034508935.2. Taxonomy (NCBI): domain Eukaryota; kingdom Metazoa; phylum Mollusca; class Gastropoda; order Nudibranchia; family Aeolidiidae; genus Berghia; species Berghia stephanieae. Next base: position 38,913,763 of record NC_088370.1, on the reverse strand, counting down.
ATCACCAATTGAAGAAAGAGATTAGAATTGGGCAGTGCTTGTGTGTGTGTGTGTGTGTGTGTGTTGTGTGTGTGTGTGTGTGTGTGTGGGGAGGGGGATGGGGGGGGGTGTAAATGATGTGCGGCTTTGTGGTCTTGTGGTATGACACTCAGTTTTGGATCGGAAGATCCTGGGTTCGAGCCTCGCTCGGCGCATAGTTGAGTCCTTGGAAAAGACTCTTTACTCATATTCTCTCATCGTACTCAGGTGTAAAACGAGTACCTGGCCGTTAACAGCGTTGTCTCTTTCCAAAAAAAATTTGTAATCTCGGCTAACAGGCGTCATGTCACGCCCAACATGTCTAGGGTTTTTCTGTTGGCCAAGGGCCCCTTGTAAAGTGCTTTGAGCACCTTTAGTGGATATTGCACTATATAAAAGCTCACATTTTTTTCTAAATGGTATGTGGTTCAGTCAGATAGCTATGGTCACACCATAACTCCCGTAAACAATTTTCATTACTGATGATTACTGTATGGGAAAGTTGCAATCTCGTTTGACTGCATTCCTAATGGCTGGCCTATGCTTAAAATTATGATGCCATTAAGAGTGACATGCACATAAACAAACACACAAAAACATACACTACACACACTCTCTCACTCCCCCCCCCCCCCCCCCCCTCTCTCTCTCTCTCTCTCTTCGTCTTTATATCTCTCTCCATCTCTCTCCCTGGTTGGTTCTCTCTCCTCCTCCCCTCTCTCTCTCTCTCTCTCTCTCTCTCTCTCTCTCTCTCTCTCTCTCTCCCTCTCTTTCTCTCTCTTCCTCTCTCATTATGTGTGTATGTGTGAGTATTTGGGTGTGTCTCACAGACACCGAAATGTGGATATTTATCTCACTTTTTAAAAATATAAGTTGTAAATTGCTCATGCTGCTGCTGGTTGTGGTGGTGGTGATGATGATGATGATGATGATGATGATGATGATGATGATGATGATGATGATGGTGATGATGATGATGATGATGATGATGGTGATGGTGATGGTGATGATGATGATGATGATGATGATGATGATGATGATGATGATGATGATGATGGTGATGATGATGATGATGATGATGATGATGAGATGAGATGAGATGATGATGATGATGATGATGATGATGAGATGATGATGATGATGATGATGATGATGATGATGATGATGATGAGATGATGATGATGATGATGATGATGATGAGATGATGAGATGATGATGATGATGATGATGATGATGATGAGATGATGATGATGATGATGAGATGATGATGATGATGATGATCATGGTCATGGTGGTGGTGTTGGTGGTGGTGATAGTTGTGGTTTTGATTGTGGTGTTCAGGCGGTGGGTGTGATAATGGGGACAATATAAAAATATTATTTTACTCCATTAAATATAAATAAATAAGATTTTAAAATGTCTTACCTTGCATCAAATCTTTGTATTAATCCTGTAGTCAAGACAAAGCTCAAAGACCTGCTTACTCTAGTGACCAAATAGAGGCAATTTGATTTCAGAAAACTTAATATCCAAGAAGCTCGGAACACAAATGGGTTTCAATAATAATAATAATATAAATGATAGATAACGGTTATCTCCCTGGAATAGTATCGATACCAGAACGGAACCTCTGAGACTTTCTCACTTCATTCCACAGATTAAACAGATATCGTGAAGGAAGAATACTGGAATAGTATCGATACCAGAACGGATCCTCTGAGACTTTCTCACTTCATTCCACAGATTAAACAGATATCGTGAGGGACGAATACTGGAATAGTATCGATACCAGAACGGAACCTCTGAAACTTTCTCACTTCATTCCACAGATTAAACAGATATCGTGAGGGACGAATACTGGAATAGTATCGATACCAGAACGGAACCTCTGAGACTTTCTCACTTCATTCCACAGATTAATTAAACAGATATCCTGAGTAAAGAATACTGAATTTATCTTTAAAAGGGAAAACGATGAGTTTTTAATACGTATTTTTTAAATTGACACCAGTCCACTTTCATTTATCATTAAACGATTTATCCGTGTTTAATTGACTCAATGATAATGCTTACACATCCAAACGTGTGTTCTAAAAATCATCGAAACATTCCCACCAAAAATAAACTGTTGAAAATGATCTGGAATTTTTGTAACACAACTAACTGTCCGCAACTCTGAATTTTCCTTTCTTTAGTTTTAGTTCCACATGGGTATATATATATATATATATATATATATATATCACTTCCTGATGAGAGCAACGCTCGATAACAACGTTGTAGAAGTCAAACTATCTTAATTTCAAATGTTTATAAATAGCTCCTTTTATTCTAAAGTTGAGCACTATTATTTCATGGTTTTTGTTTTATAATTTATATATATATATATATATATATATATATATATATATATATATATATATATATATATATATTCCTCTCTTTGCTCACATGACAGAAATGGCACGATTACAGATTCAATAAGAAATCTTAATGTAATGTTATTATTGGAGCCACAAATCTTATAATATTATTATCACACGCTGAATGACGACAAAACAAATAATCACATATCATTATTATTATTGATTTTAAATCAATCGGATTAATTTATTTCATCAATCAATTAATTCTACGTGGATGAACGAGACTTCTTGTGAATCGAATGAAATCCGACACTTGAGATAATCGAATCTTGAGAAGGGTATTGTTAAACCGTCAAACCTTTATTGAAAACCACACGATTGATTGAATATTAGAAATTGAAATCCAAGATTGAACATTGAAGCATATTAGCTATAGTATAGTACGTCCCCTCACTCTCTCTCTCTCTCTCTCTCTCTTTCTCTCTCTCTCTCTCTCGCTCTCGCTCTGTCGCCTCACTCCCCTCTCTCATTCACTCTCCCGTTCATGTTCTTTTCAGTTTTCAAATCATTGAATGAGATGAAGTTCTACCTCGTTATAACGCGACACACAAACAACACACGGTGAACATTCGTAAGGCTACATAAAAACATGGGGAACTTCAGTGCCCCTGTTGCCGACGGACGACGGACGGGCTGTTGTTGGGTCTTTAGCGAGGCCACTCAATAAACAGAAAGAGAAGACGAGAGGCTGAAGTTGTCAGTCATCATCGTCGTCTGCCGTACGTTTGTCGGTTGACCTCGCTTGTGACAGGGAATGAAATGACGACGTACGACAAATTTCCTAATGATGGGAATCAAAATAAATAACGTAAAACAGAGAAACAAGTGGTCCAACGTAGTACACCAAGTTGAAGGTAAACCACAACCAGGGGGAATGCCCGTGTTGAAGAGAATGATAATAATAATAATATTAATTTCCCTTTGCTGATCAATTAGGATTATAGATGAAGAAGTTCTGTTGTACTGAGTAATCAGTTTTGTTTTTGTTTTTGTTTTTGTTTGTTTTTTGTTTTTGTTTTTTTGCCTTGGTTCCTAATCAGTAATGGAAGGTGGCGTATTTACTATCGATCTGTGGAATGATAAAAATAAGAACCAATTATTTATTGCTTAGAACGGTTTGACTTGATGAAAAAGAGAATGGGTAGAGGCGGGGCAAATATTATTATTATGCTTCTACCGTGAGTAAAATCAAATGCGTGTGACAGTTCCTTCCATTGGTAAAATAGAATAGCAATTCGTTACAAACATGGGCAGAGCAACTTTCATTACTCACATGGGAGCGATCTATATTCGTGTTTTCGTCCAACCAGGTCATTGATCACATGGTTTGTTGATGTACAACGATTGGACATATCTCAATAAATGTAAACACGCTGCTTTGTTTATGAAAGTTGTTAACGTATCCATGAGTCATGCTGAGCAAAATGACCAATTGTGACGTTGGATATTTATCAAACTGTGAACACTTTTCACTATGTGGTTCATTTTGAGCACACTTTGCAATGTGACCAATGACCTCGAGCACATGGAAATGTAATATAGATCATGCCCATTGGCTCGTGTAACCACGTGATTTAGTTACATCTACAGATCTGCTTACTGCCCTTGGAGAACACGCGTTTTGCTCTCAATACTCTTCAATAGTCGTAACGTCACTTCCTTCCTAATGACGCATGGTAACTTAGTAACACTGGCTCAAAACTATCGGAACAATGGCGGACGCCCGTATTAAATATTTCTCCGGCGAGCATAAAAGCGTTTCCAGAGGGATAAAAACCCCATAAATTTGATCATGTTTTGACTTTTACACATTCTGATCACAAGACATATGAAAAGGGAATGAAAAGTTCTGGCCAGCATGAAGAATAAAAAGTAATGATTTTCTTTGTTTAGAACCAAGATGGCGGCCGTTGCCGGGTGGTGTGACATCAGACTACTGAATCCTATTGGGATATTTAGATGCTACCGGAGACTAAAATGATGGAGACACGAAACTTAGGGGCTCCTTCCGTATGTGCGTGTTCAGTGTCAAGTCGGTAAACATGGCATTTGTGTATTGATAGTATGTGTTTGAATAAAATACATGCCTGTTCTTCAGGTTTATCAAGCGTACAAATAGATACACAAAAAGTTTATAGTCTCAGAGAATTTAGTGAGAATAAATGCTATTAATGATGATGATGATGATGGTGATGATGATGACGACGACGACGATCATGATAAGACGGCGACTGTGATTTCTTGTATTAATTATTATCCTATAGATAGAATGCGCTTGGCCAAGGAGTTCACAACATTGCCATCCGGAAGTATAACCGACCAACACACAAATTCTGTGTAACCATGAACTTTTATAGTCTGGTTAATACAGTTTAGTGAGAACAACTCACAAACGTGGATGGCAAAAACAATAACAAAGGCCTGAGTGACGTCATCTGCATACTATCTATAGATAATTCGAAGATGACGTCACTCAGGTCTTTGTTATTGTTTTTTGCCATCCGCGTTTATGAGTAATGCTCACTGAACTGTATTAACCTGACTATAAACGTTCATGGATACACACAGTTTTGTGTGTTGGTCCGTTATACTTCCGGATGACAATGTTGTGAGCTTCATAGCCAAGCGAATACTATCTATTGTCAACCTGTTGTCCTCCTTCATAGACACGGACTTTTCTAACACTTTGGAATTATGACCAGCGGGTACCTACTAGTGCGGGGCGGTCCTTGGCAAGCTTAAGGACCACGGTCCTACGGTCCTTGGGAAATGAAGACCGCAAGGACCGGTCCTTTTCGACATTGAACATTCCTGAGAGACTGTTGGAAATTCGAACCGGTTTGACCTTTTAGAGCGTGGGATCGTTCATTCTTGAACCGTTAAAGACCGCTACACGATGAAAACCGTGGCCTACAGGAGTAAAACACACGGAGTAGTCACACTCATTTCAAATTGTAACCTAATTAGAGAAGAGGGGTGATGCCTTCTTTATTTGCTCACCGTACTTCATTGTTACTTCGATAATTTAACAAAATTTGAAATTTATCCCCATTAACGGAGATAATGGCATCGCCCAAGGCGTTGATCGAGTTGTTCGTGGCGTTGATACACACACGCAACTCCTATCCCCCCCCCCTCCCCCCCCCCCACACACACACACATTAGAGGGCAGCGAGCATTGAAGAGTAAGAGAGAGACGTGAAGTTATAATAAGAGGGGGTGGATGAGGTGATAAGAGGGGTCGATGGTGACTTTTCGCCAGATCTAACAAACTCAGCTACCCATTCATTGCTGAGTAGACAGGGATTCAGAAAAAAATCGACTGCACCCGGGATCGATCTCTGGCCCTTTGCGTATAAAGAGAGTGCTCTATCAACTGAGCTATCGGGGTCCCCAAATATTCTATTGGACTTTTTTAAAATTCAGACGTTATAACTGGGTTTTTTGGGAGGAAGAAACTAATGAAACTCATATTATTTGATTAGTAAAAACACCAAACGAAATTTTAATATTATTGTATTATCTTAAATGACAACACTGCGATAGAAAGGAGTGGTGACAAGAGATGGACAAAAGAAAACAAAAAATCGGACTTGCTACTTGCTAGGTTCGACACACACACACACACACACACACACACACACACACACAAACACACACATCTTTTGTAGTCACATACATTTCAAACAATAACCCATTAGAGAAGAGGGGTCATGCCTTCACCATAGATCATTGTCATTGCGATCATTATGGTGTAGTAAATTTTGAAATTTACCCCGTATAATGGAATCGTCCAAGGCGTGCGCCTCCTGTTCCCCCCATCTCACACACGAAAGGGCGGTTTGCGGAGTGGAGGTTGGTGGTCGTCTGCCTGTATGGTCGTCCGTGTCGTTTAGTGTATGGCAAAGGGGGGTGGGTGCGATTAATTAAGTGGGATGGGTGGTGATTGGTGGAAGATAGGCAACCGAAGCAACGAATCGCTGGGGAAGTAGTAGGCTATGGCGCGAGACCGTAGGACCGTGGTCCTTGCAAGGACCGCCCCGCACTAGTTGAAAGGTGATAAGAAGTGAGGACCGCCGCCGGTCTTCCCCTCTGGGACGGTCTTCGGTTCACAGCTAAAAGACCGTCGGACCGCGGTCTAGACCGGTCTTCAGCGCGGCACTAGTACCTACCTACCTGCACCACGATCCGACAATACCACACTCTATCTACATCCACCTTCCCCCCTCCTTTCGCTTCCCTTGATCAGTGTCCAGTTTTTGTTTGTGTTCGTGTACCCTCACAGGTAATCGCTTATCAAAGGGCCATTCTGACTTGACTAATAGCTTTTACATTTTCTTATCGCACGGACCCCGCACGATTACCCGATAACTACGCATTGCACGAATTTCTTACATGGAACCCCCTCTATCTCAATGTGTAGAGAATAATGTATTATTAAAAAATATAGATGGAATGAAGACGAGGTCACATGGGTATTTATTATTGTTTTTTTTTTTTTTTTTTTTTTGCCATCCGCGTTTACGAGTAATTTTCACTAAATTCCATTGACCAGACAGACAAAAAACGACCAAAATTACACATAGTTTTGTGTGTTGTTCCTCATACTTCCGGATGGCAATGTTGTGAGTTTCTTAGCCAAGCGCATAGTACTACTACTACTATAGATAGTATGCGCTTGGCTCGGAATCTCACAACATTTCCATCCGGAAGTATAGATAGAATGAAGATGACGTCAATCAAGTCTTTGTTATTGTTTTTGCCATCCACGTTTATGAGTAATTCTCACTAAACTGTACGAACCAGACTATAAAAGTTCATGGTTGCACATAGTTTTGTGTGTTGGTCCGTTATACTTCCGGATGGCAATGTTATGAGCTCCTGAGCCAAGCGCATACTATCTATAGCGGACCATCACACAAAACTTTGTGTAACCGTAAATTGGTTAATACGGTTTAGTGAGAGTTACTCATAAACGCGGATGGCAAAAAGCAATAACAAATACCAGAGTGACGTCAACTTCGTTCTGTCTATAGATAGTATACGCTTGGCTAAGAAGCTCAAAACATTGCCATCCGGAAGTATAACGGACTAACACACCAAACTATGTGTGCACTTGAACGTTTATAGTCTGGTTAATGCAGTTTAGTGAGAATTACTCATAAACGTGGATGGCAAAAAGCAATAACAAAGACCTGAGTGACGTCAACTTCGTTCTGTCTATAGTGTTGGCGCAAAAATCTTTCGGTACAGCCAGTGTTGAATTGATTGCCAACGAGCACAGAATTACTAGGAAATCTAAAAAATTATAAAACTATTTTTTACATTTTAGGTATTTGTTATTGTTTTTTGCCATCCGCGTTAATGAGTAATTCTCACTAAACTGTATTAACCAAACTATAAACGACCAAGATTACACATAGTTTTGTGTGTTGGTCCGTTTTATTTCCGGATGGCATGGTTGTGAGTTTCTCAACTAAGCGCACACTATCTATAAAAAATATAGATAGTATACGCTTGGCTAAGAAACTCACAACATTTCCATCCGGACCAACACACAAAACTATGTGTAACCATGAACTGGTTAATACAGTTTAGTGAGAATTACTCATAAAGGCGGATGGCAAAAAAAAAAAAACAATAAAAGAGACCCGAGTCACGTCAACTTCGTTCTGTCTATAGGGTTGGCACAAAAAAAAGGACTCAAATCCACCCTGAAGCCAAATTTATTTGCGCGCTATTTTGAGAGCTATTTTTTTTCTGGCCAGAGAATTTTTAATTCAAATTTTCTGCTTTATTACAAAACCAAAACACCCCCCACCCCCCCGCCCCAAGATTAAAAAAAAAGCAAAACAAAACAAAACAAAACAAAAAAAAAAAAAACAACAACAACACAAGAATTTTAATTTAGGCTAGAAAATTTGTCCTTCAAATGTATGACTTTGCAAAATACCGAGGTTGAGAGTTTTTTGCCAAGATGAGTACGAGTGTAATTTAAATCGATCGATATTTGAAGGTCGATTTTTCTGGCCAAATTTTTATATACATGTTTCTCCAGAGTTTAAAAAAAAAATAAAATATAAAAATAAAAAAAATTGCCCCACTAAACGTGCTAAAAGCGCTTTACAAAGGGTCCCTGACCAACAACAACACGTGACATTTAGAACAAGACTTGACGCCTGTTAGGAGATATTAACATTTTTTTTCCGACAGAGACAACGCTGTTAACGTACTCATCTTACACCCGTGGACGGCGAAAGAATGGGATTAAAGAGCCTTTTCCAAGGACTAAACTATGCGCCGATTGAGGCTGGAACCCAGGACTTTCCGATCCAAAAACGAGTGCCATACCTCGAATAGACCACATAGCCGCAGAGTACAACAGTGAACTGGTTACAGGTTCATGTTGATGGACATACCAGTAATGTGTTTGTGCCATTTGTTTATCGCCACCACCGTCTTGCTCGATTCCTGTCTGTCTCGTGTAGGAAGTCAGTGTCCGTCCTAGCGAGGTCTCGTCTTGTATCGAAGTGGCTATGTGGTCTAGTGGTATGACACTCGCTTTCGGATCGGAAGGTCCTGGGTTCGAGCTTCGCTCGACGCATGAGTCCTTAGAAAAGACTCTTTACTCACATTTTCTCACCGTACTCAGGTGTAAAATGAGTACCTGGCCGTTAACAGCGTTGTCTTTGTCCGAAAAATTGTAATATCGCCTCACAGGCGTCATGTCTCGTCCTACATGTTAAATGTTGCTGTTGACCAGGGACCCCTTATAAAGCGCTTTGCGCACGTTAAGTGGATATTGCGCTATAAAAAAGCTCAATTTAAAGTCAAGACGCTTTTGACGCGGGGTCGATCGTGATGATCGTAGGATACTAGGACCTTGAGCTTTTATATTGCGCAATATCCACTAAATGTGCTCAAAACGCTTTACAACGGGCCCCAACGAATCCAGGACCTTCCGATCCGAAAGCCGTGTCTTAGGGTACGATTCTTTAAATACACTAACGCACTCGACTCATGTAAGGATAGGTATGTGTTGCCTGATTCTGACTACGGACAGAAGGATGTATCGCTGTCCTTGCTACAAATAGTTTTACTAAAGTACTAGTACAAAAAGGGCCTTTATTTAATCCGCGCATCATCATAATGTCATCATCTTCATCATTGTCATCCTTATCATTGCCGTTATCGTCATTATTTTCATCGTCGTCATCGTCAGCATCATCATCATTACCACAACCACGATCGCCAACACTACGGCCACCACAACAATCATCATCATCATATTCATCAACATCATTATTAATAACATTATAAACATCATCATCATCATCATCATCATCATCATCATCATCATCATCATCATCATCATCATCATCATCAACATTCTTCCATGCACATTATATTCTTGACTGACCACTTTGCCTGTCATTTCAGTGGTCCCCACAATGACCTCTTGACCTCCCTAATTACCTACAATCCCCGTTGTAAAATTCAGTTCACCGTGTCTGCATGCAAGAAGCAATGTTGACATAAATACAATTAGGGACCCTAACTAGTCTACGTTGACAAAACGCCCTTTTTTCTAAATCGAGCTTTTTATATAGAGCAATATCCACTAAACGTGCTCAAAGCGCTTTATAAAGGGTCCCTGGCCAACAGCAACTCTTAGCACGTGACATGACACCTGTTAGGCGATGTTCCATTTTTTTTCGGACGGAGACAACGTTGTTGACCACCAGGTACTCATTTTACACCTGACTACGGTGAGAGAGTGTGAGTAAAGAGTCTTTTCCAAGGACTCAAATATGCTCCGTTTAGTGGACATTGCGCTATATAAAAGCTCAAGTTTTGGGGTTTTTTTAATATGTTTTTTTTGATTCAAATTTCCCTTAGTGATTTTATAAAGTCCAATGTGTTTGTTTTAACCAGTTAACTCCCGTACTCTGGGGGAAAAAAACTAGTATTTAAAAATTTGGCCAAAACACTCGTCCTTCATATCGATTGATTTAAATGACCCGGATCTTTGCAAACCCTCTCAAACCTGGGACTTCGCGAATTCTATATTAATCCCAGGTTTGAGAGTTGCTGACAAGAAGAGGGTCATTTAAATCAATCGATATTTGAAGGGCGATTTTTCTGGTCAAATTTAAAAAACTGAGTTGTTTTTTTCCCCCAGAGAATGACAGTAAGTAATTCTTTTGTCTGGCTGTGTGACTTAGCAAACTTTGGAAGTCGCCGCATCAAATATGTAGACGACGATAGCTTTTCGGAAGTCATAATGACAAGTGGGCGGGGTTAAAGCTTCTAAACAATCCCGATCGTCGTCCTAATCTCTTATCGTCGTGTCTGCGCAACCTCTCAATTAAGTAATTAATTACGCCCTTTCGCAACGGCACCATAAGATCCTGTCGCCTTGGCATTCCATGAAAGAATATAGATAATCCATCAAACAGGATGTCTGATGTCAACATACAAGAATCACCCATGTTGTCCAAGCGAGCAAATTAAGGGTTAATAATCTTGCCCAATGAAAAAAGCGAAAGTCCTGAAGCGGGGCTCGAACCCAGTACCTTCCGGATCAAAGTACAATGCTTAAACCACTCAGCCACTTCGCCCCATCAAATATGTACCCGTGGACATAATTCACTTTAATTCCCTTCATATTCAAATAATATGTATAATTTTTTATTGATAAATAATAGCTACCATATTATTTGCATTTGAAATATTTTAATTGTCCAAACACGAAGTAACAAAATTATATGTCGACCTGTTATAACATCAGATCGTGGTAGAGTAACACCCACGGCTTGTGTTAATGGTCGGAATTATTTATAACATGCCCATAACATTCTGTTGTAATGTTAAACATTCTATAAATATGTACTACTACTACTACTACTACTACAACTACAACTACTTCTTCTTCTTCTACTACTACTACTACCACCACTACTACTACTACTACTACTACTACTACTACTACTACTACTACTACTACTACTACTACTACTACTACTACACTACTACTACTACTACTACTACTACTACTACTACTACTACTACTACTACTACTACACTACTACTACTACTACTACTACTACTACTACTACTACTACTACTACTACTACTACTACTACTACTACTACTACTACTACTACTAATGTAGACAATGGCGCCAGAACAGATCCCTGAGGGACCCATTCTTAAACTTTACTCGTAGCAAAACTGCTGTAGTAGTAGCAGGACGTATAAGCAGATTCTTATGAAAAAGAGCAAGGATGGATGGATGGTCTTTATTGACGACTAGCATTTATCAAGGTTAAATGCCATCCCCCTGGAACCAAAAGATCAGTTTCACAATGTATGCATCCAGTCCTCATGAGGACTAGTTTTACACTTCCAAAGAGATTGAAACCAGTATTTTTATATCTCACTATTGTTCCCTATGGGCCCATTGTTGCATCGGAAATACTCTCAACCCAACCCAACCCAAAATATTGTCCATAATAACGACGTTAAATTAAGCTCATGATTGCATTGGGGTCGGTTACCAGTCCTGCAAACATGCGCACCGAGATCGAAAAGCATCCTTTTGCATGAATGGCGAGTGATCTAACATGTCGCTGGAACCAATTAACTCACTCAACCCTAACACCGACTATATCTGTAGTTGACCCAGGTTACTTTTACCCCATGCCTATTTCTTACAATTTTCTGAGACAAATTATAGGCGTGGTATCAAAGCTAATATATTTTTAGTTTTTGCATGTTAATGATAGTTGAATAAATCCATCTATGTACATGCTCATTTTTAATAATTTTTTTTCTAGTTTTGAAAAGTAGCAAAAATCTCTAGGATTGAGTGAGTTAATTTCAATTTCACTGTGTTGATATCAAGGGAGATACACCACTAGAATAGAGGTGATTTCATTGGAGTATTTTTACTGAGTTATAAAATCCTAAAACTAGCTAGACATTGCTATGAAGGCCTTGATTCAAGCATTTAAAAATGACGAACAGTGTGACGTTTTGTATTCCTATGAATGACGTCACACCAGAAGGCGTTGAGATCGAGGTCAAGGGGAAGCAATAAATAAGAAAAGGGGGCATAATTCTCATTCAGTTTCATTGTAGGACAATAAATGTTTATTGTTATTGTTTATGGTGTAGTGGAACCTTTGACATGGCTTGCAGAAAGTCCCATAATCCCATAAATCATCATCATCTCCCATGAATGAAATGTTATTTTGGGGATGAAAACGGAAAATACGACACGTCACGCCCTAGTAGGATCATGGGGCGGTCGTCGATGGAAGCATCTATATCCGGTTCCCCAACATCCGGGAATTTCAAGCAACACTGAGAGTGGTCAGCGAAGGAACAGATTGTGGAGCAGTGTGGCTCACCGGTACGGTCTTTGCTTCGTACCCGAAAGGTACGGAGTTCGATCACTCGCCGCTGCTGCTGTGTGGCCTTGAGCAAGTCACCTCGCCCTAGTTCAATTTGCGGCGCTGCACTGCGGCGGATGCTTGGGTTATTCCAGTCGGTGTGTGTATGTGTGTGTGTGTGTGTGTGTGTGTGAGTGAGTGCAATATAAACAGACTTCAAGTAGGGTAAGGTGGGGGAATTCCACATCCGGGCTAATTCCACACCCACATTCATTATATCTAGTTCTTCGCAGAAAGAATGCAAAAAGACCTATTGGATACTGTTCAAAGTTTTAACTGCCTTTGATTTCTATTTCCTGTTTGAACACGAGAAGCAGCTACTGTTACTATATTGAATTCTGAAAATTTTTCAAGTTTTTACAGGCCCATTTGGAAGGTAAGTGCAACGCTCATTGTTTTCAAATATGGCAAAATGTGTGGAATTGCCCCAACATAGTTTACAATTGTTTTTCTTAGAAAACCTCATAATCCAAAATTCTTGGAGGTGTGTAGCCTATTAATCCTGTTGCCTTATTGTGGGCCTACATATAATGTTACTTATGTATGCCCATGCTTTAGAGTTGGATCTAGAAAGGATTTCTGTTCATGTTTTCCTCCTTTTTCTATAGAGATTGGCTAATCTTGTTTATGAATTACAAGAAAAGCCGGTGTCGTATGACCATGCAGATATGGCGAAAGCGGACGATCTCGTTACATCTGGAGGGATGGGCTGCAAATGTGCTGCCAAATTATACAACCTAAACTGGGGAAAAGTCTGTGATCATGTCAAGAAACGATACAGCAGAATGGGAGAAGATACTTATTGCTTACTCAAATCGCTAGACTGCACCCGGGATCGATCTCCGATTGTGAATCGAGTGCTCTACCAACTGAGCTATCGGAACCCCCGCCTCGGCCTATTGGTCTCATGTCATAGTCTACAAAGATTGCTGTTGTGTTCATTTCAGACGTTTGTTATTGTTCCTGATTGTTTAATTCTCATTTTTGCATGTTTGTCATGATGGGTGTGGAATTACCCCAAAATATTGAATATGCTAATAAAGAGAAACATTGGAATTTATGAAGTGTTGTTCCTTTTTTAAATGTTATTTGTACAGAATCCAAGTGTGAATGGGATATTTGTATTCTGTCTGTGTGTTCACCCCATCAATTGAAACTTTATGACAATAAACTGAAAAAGTTGGGTGTGGAATCCCCCCCCCCCCCCACCTTGCCCTACTCCCCCTTCCTGTGTTGGACATAATACAGGTTTTTGATCGACTATTCGATATGAAAATCAATGGATTCAATTTAGTTGGGGTAGGTACTCAAACATTGGGATGAGGACCAAATCACACACGACACGACACGACATACACACTCGCAAACACACACACAAACACACACACACACACACACACACACACCGGTGTCAGCGTTACCTGTAATGTCATCCACTAGCAAAACGCTTTTCCAAAATTTTGTCCCAAAAACTTTTACCGTATTTTCCAAACAGTTTGCCGCACCACCCAATTTATTTATTATTTTAAAAAATCAATTTCATCCCACCATTAGCCACTCCGGGGTATAAGTCGTATCAGCCGTAATTTCTTGAATTCGTTGTTTATTCGTTACAATAATATCAAAACGGCTATGTGGTCTTGTGGTATGACATTCGCTTATAGATCGGAAGATCCTGGGTTGGAACCTCGCTCGGCGCATAGTTGAGTCCTTGGAAAAGGCTCTTTACTCACATTCTCTCACCGTACTCAGGTGTAAAATGAGTACCTGGTCGTTAACAGCGTTGTCTCTGTCGAAAAATAATGTAAAATCGCCTAACAAGCGTCATGTCTCGTTCTATAGGTGACGTGTTGCTGTTGGTCAAGGACCCCTTGTAAAGCGCTTTGAGCTAATTTAGTGGATTTGTTTGTCCCATGAGAGCAGATGGAACACAACCAACGTGTTGATATTTGAAGGACGAGATTTTTTCTTGCAAAAAATTTAAATTAAATTTCCGTGTTTTTCCAGAGTATCAGTATGATTAATACACCGTTATCGTCTTCGGCATTCATCGATCTGTCTACCTGTATGAAAATCAATAAAGTTGTAACAGATGGCCTATTCGGTAAAGGCATAATAACCTAGGGTGACTTATGACGGGTGGGCCACTAGCATGTCAAATTGAATTTTGATGACAGGCGAAAATTAGATATCATTATTAATGTCGGATTTTG
>NC_088370.1:38881149-38891149 GCF_034508935.2 Berghia stephanieae | reverse complement strand
CGTGTTTAATTTAACCCTCTCCTTACCACTGCCATCAAAATCGTCACGTTTGTTGCGACACAATACATTTGTTTTCTTATTCAGATTTATTTTGTACGTCACAAACTTTGAAGAATGATCTTTGCTTAATTAATAAGAACATAAAGTTGTTTTGTAGAGAGATTGTTTGTGTTTAAAAAATCAATTTATCTTCTGTTTAAGCCTGCCACTATGGAAAAATACTGAAAATGTTTGGTAAGGATAGGGTTAAATTAGTTTGTTTAAACAATATTTTTGTTTATTTTGTAACCTTACATTTTTGTATTTGTTGTTTGTCTCCTGACGAAGGCCAAGGGCCGAAACGTTGTTTGTTTTGTTTTGTTCCCTTATAATATATGAGTGCCATTTATTCACTTTATCTTTCTCTCCATTTTATTGGCTCATTTAGGCACCTCTAGTTTTTGACCTGTGGGCAATTTGTTGGTTAATCGGATTAAAGAGTAGGGCACTATTTCGTCATTGCGGAAGAGTGTAGTATGAAGGTAAAGCGTGAAAGTGGGATTGTGAAGAAGATTAGGATAAATAAGGATGGATGGGCAAGGGTGGATGGAGAATGAGAGGAGTGGGTGGTAGGGGGGGGGGGGGATAGAAATAGCAAGAGGGTAAACCAGGGCTGCCAGATTGCCACGTAAAGTTATGGCCTGACACTGACCAAAAAATGACGTCAAAATGCCAGTCTTTTGCCACAAAAGAAAACAAATCGTGAGTTGTA
Source organism: Berghia stephanieae (assembly GCF_034508935.2). NCBI lineage: Eukaryota > Metazoa > Mollusca > Gastropoda > Nudibranchia > Aeolidiidae > Berghia > Berghia stephanieae. The sequence goes on along the minus strand of NC_088370.1, from coordinate 38,890,398 downwards.
TTAAATAGTTCAACTAATGAAATAACGTGTTTCCTTGAGCTCTTGTGTCAGGATATATATATGTTAACGATGGCTACGATGACGCACGCTCTGATTCTAGCACGCTTTTTGGATTCTCCCGAGAGCGTGCTATAATCCGGAGAGTATTGTAATAATAATAATATTTGCCGCATGGGGAAATCCCCTGTATGGCATAGACCAATGAAACTTGAAAGATAAGAATAATGTCATAAATTATTGAACAAGATCAAAATCTATCTGGATTGTCATCTTTACCTCATCCGTCTTCTTCCTTGTTATTGAAAACCAAAATTCCTAGAAAAAAAAGAGTCATGCATGATTGCTTGTCATATTAGAAAAAAATGCGCTTGGTATATTTCAATTCTCATAAACATAATTTAAACGCAACATATGAATATATGTGCGGCTATGTGGTCTAGTGGTATGGCACTTGCTTTCGGACCGGAAGGTCCTGGATTCGAGCCTCGCTCGGCGCATAGTTGAGCCTTGGATGAGGCTCTTTACTCACTTTCTCTCACCGTACTCAGGTGTAAAATGAGTACCTGGCCGTCAACATCGTTGTCTCGTTGTCCGAAAAAATTATAATATCGCCTAACAGGCGTCATGTCCCGTCCTACATGTTAATGTTGCCGTTGGTCAGGGACCCCTTGTAAAGCGCTTTGAGCACGGTTAGTGAATATTGCCCTGTATAAATGCTCTATTTAGAATACGTTATGACCGCACAAATGTGACCCATCACGTCAATTGTGTATAATATATGTGACCCACCGTCTCAAAACGATATTGTGTGTCAGGATGAACTAGTTGCTGGGAATTGGATTCAATAGTCTGATGTCACGTCGCCCAGCAACGGCGGCCATCGTGGTTCTAAACAAAGAAAATCTGTACTTTTTATTCTTCATGCTGGCTAGAACTTTTCATATGTCTTGTGATCAGAATGTGTAAAAGTCAAATCATGATCAGATTTATAATGTTGTTTTTCCCTCTTGACTCTTGATACCCTTTATGCTCGTCGGAGAAATATTTCATAAGGGCGTCCGCCATTGTTCCGATAGTTTAGAGCCAGTTACTAAGTTACCATGCGTCATTACGAAGGAAATGACGTTACAACTGTTGAAGAGTATTGAATTTATAGCCACAGATATCGATGGTCGGCGGATCAAACCTTTGAAGTCTCAATTTTCACAATCGGTGGATCAAAACTCTGAAGTCTACATACGAGCTTTGCGCACCATGTTTTATTTAATTTTGGGCGGAAAATACCTCTATCTAAGTCATCAGAGTTATATGTTCATAAGTCTAAATGATGGTAACTCTCTCTCTCTCTCTCTCTCTCTCTCTCTCTCTCTCTCTATCTATCTATCTATCTATCTATCTATCTATCTATCTCGCTCTCTCTCTCTCTCTCTCTCTCTCTCTCTCTCTCTCTCTCTTCCTTTCTCTCACTTTCTACCTACCTACCTACCTACCTATCTTACGCGTAGAAGGAGTGGGCGACCCATAATTACTATAATCTTAAGTCACCTCAACGAGACACTCCGCAAGATAAATATTATTGCATGTATGTATTGAATACTTCCCCGAAATCCAAATGTTCTCTCATTATACTCAATGACTTAACTAATGATATTATCATAGCGGTACCAAGGTGGTGTTATTTCACAGATCATAAACTGGGAATGCTGTTATTATTAGTAATTAATCCATAGCGTAGGTGGGCCGCGGGCGAGTGGTAATCTAGCTCGTCTTGTAACGAAATCAAACTATCCCTCCACCTCCTCCTCCTCATATTCTTCTTCTTCCTCTTCCTCTTCCTCTTCTTCTTCTTCTTCTCCTTCTCTCTTCTTCTTCTTCTTCTTCTTCTCTCTTCTTCTTCTTCTTCTTCTTCTTCTTCTTCTTCTTCTTCTTCTTCTTCTTCTTCTTCTTCTTCTTCTTCTTCTTCTTCTTCTTCTTCTTCTTCTTCTTCTTCTTCTTCTTCTTCTTCTTCTTCTTCTTCTTCTTCTTCTTCTTCTTCTTCTTCTTCTTCTTCTTCTTCTTCTTCTTCTTCTTCTTCTTCTTCTTTCTTTCTCTTTCCTCCTCCTCCTCCTCCTCCTCCTCCTCCTCCTCCTCCTCCTCCTCCTCCTCCTCCTCTAGCAATTTCAACAACAACAGCAACAACAACAACAGCAACAACAACAGCAACAACAAAAATAACAACAACAGCATCAACAATAACAACAACAGCAACAACAACAACAGCAACAACAACAACAGCAACAACAACAAAAATAACAACAACAGCAACAACAGCAACAACAACAACAGCAACAACAACAAAAATAACAATAGCAACAACAACAACAACAATAACAACAGCAACAACAACACAGCAAAACAAAACTCATCTCAGCTGATAATCTATACCACTATAACACGTACAGAAATAGCCTATGTCGATGTAATGTGATCGCTGGTATTAGCTCCGTCGTGACCTCGCATAGATTCATTATTTAGATTAATTATGGATAATTAATTATACATGCCTGAAGGGCGTGGTACGAGAGTGGTGATTGTTGTCACCTAACACCTGTTACTAAATAAGAAAGCTTTGATCTTTGATATAGCGCAATATCCGCAATATTGTTATGTACTCAAAACGCTTTGCAAGAGATTAAAATCCGACAGCAATAAAATACTCAACATTTGGACGGGACATGAAAACATAACAACTAGCTTTTATTTGGCGCAATATCCACTAAACGTGCTCAAAGGGATTTACAAGGCGTCCCCAGCCAACAACAACACTCAAAATGTAGGACGAGACATGGCGTCTGTTGGGCGATATTACAATTTTTTTCGCTGTAAGTGACCAGGATTTCATTTTATAAATGAGTACGATGAAAGAGTGTGAGTAAAGAGCCTTTTCCAAGGACTCAGTTATGCGCCGCTCAGAGCAGGACTCGAACCCAGGACCTTCCGATCCGAAGGCGAGTGTCATATCACGTGACCCACAACGCTGCTATCGACCAAGTTTTCAATTTGCATCTGAGTTTTGTGAGAAAATAGGAGTAAAGAGAATTCCTCGTGGACTCACCTTTGAGCAGATCACTAATGGATTCGAACCCAGGACCCTACTAGTCACAAGCAGAGCGCCACACCACTCGACCCCAAAACAGCACAGCCAATCGTTCTGCTTCTCTTACAAAAAATGTAGAAAAATAGAATAAATACTCACTTTTATCTAGAGTATATAGCAATGACTATCCCGCACAAATCTTTGGGCCTCTTTTTCGCTTACGAAGTGCCCGAATTCGCGTCAAAATATGGGACGAAGCTGTTTCGTGTATGCTATTTAAAAAAAAATTAATTACGACGCTGTTTATTGATGAATATGACTGAAAGTTGGCACACATTTAGAAAAAAGGTCATTTTAGATTGTCAAGCGACAAAACTCGTGCGATTACCAGAAGACCGTTAAAAATAGATTTTTACTCTTTGGAGTAAAATATTTCTAAAACTACCGGGCGTGGAGGTTTTGTCGCTGACAAGGTAATACATGAACATTTCTTCTCTTTGGTTGTAAAATTTCATATGAATATGACGATTACTTTTCCCGTATTTTACAAAACACCATCCTAATTTGCTCTTCAAGTTTCAATCTTTTAATCCACTTATTACGCAAGATACAACCAAAGGTCGAAAAAAAAAATGCCGAAAAAGCGTCCCATATTTTCGCGTTTTTTTCCTCTTTGCGGGTCATCCAAATAAATGACACCTTTGAAACTGCGTAACTTGTTTATTTATGAATGGATTTTCAAAATTCAAAAACATTTTTACTCAATGGAGATAGGGCTTTGATTTAAGACAAAAATTTTCCTCAAAAAGAGAAAAAAACATTTTTCATAGTCATTGCTAGAGTATGTATATTACATTCTATGCCAAACCCTCTAAAAAAGACCATATTCTATCACAAAGTACTTTCCGTCAGCTCAGTAGACCCAGCCAATCTCTGCTTGGTGAACAGATGAAATTTATTAATCGAATGTGCAGATTAATAGATTTCCCCCACTGACCTCCGCCATCAACTGCTGCATACCACAACAACACAACACAACAAAACTCAGTCACGAAGAAGTCGTAAACCCGATTGGTGAACCCACCAAACCTCTCGGGAAATTAATAGAATAAAGTAATAAACAAAAATGAATATAAATAACAGCTTCATAAAAGAACAAATAAATACCAAACACGGAAACGTATCGGGCTCAAAACCCTTCTTAGGCCAATAACAAAACCAGGATGCATGACAAAAATGTTAGAAGAAAGAAACCCCATCAGCCTCCAACAAAGAAGAAAAGAAACCCGTCTGTCATTCATGTTCAAGATAATAACAGATCAAATACCATCAATAAAGGCAGACTCCTTTTTCACGCCACGACCAAACAAAAGAAAAATCCGAGCACTCACTTTCGCCAACCACATAACCGAAAACCCCATTGACAGATACGCCACAAACAATTCGAACCGCTTAAAAATCCCACTGACAAGAACACAAAACTACAGAAATTCTTTCTTCATTAGAACTATCTCGGAGTGGAATGGGCTGGATGAACTGGTCATCATGGCACCACACCTAAACGATTTCAAGGCCCGACTGACATGGGCTCGCGCCCAATGAGTACGCCGCTGAAATACAACCAGACCATTGGTTTCTTCAGCGCCAACCATACAGATACAGATACAGATAATTTTCGGGCCACAATGCAATGCCTTAATCATTCGGCCACTTTGCCACCCAGGAGGCACTGGTGTAAGATAAGGAGCTCCTTGCTTTGTCTGGCGCTGTTTCATTCACACATTTTGAGATCTTCCGTCAGAGTTTTGCTAGCACTGTCACTCTTTGAGAATGGGGTAAAGGCAGCCGTCGGATAAACCTTTGTCCAAATTAAGAAGACATCCAAAAACCGGGCCAGATGGAAGAGTGCTGTGTTCCACATGGAATCAAGAGGCTTAAGTCAAGTAAGTTAGTCACTCATCACATCATTAACCACGCACAATATTGCTTGAATTTATTTCAAGACGAGACAAATACCTTAGGTGTAAGCCAACGATGCCAAACATGAACACATATTACCTCCTCGTTGTCGCGAATCCCCAGCCAAATGCATAAAGAATGAAAGAGAAATGTCCGGAATGCCTGGAGGTCTGTGAAAGGTGGGGAATTGTTAAACTAGTATTCATGCATGTATGAATACAATGTCAATCTTTCTATCTATCTATCTATCTATCTATCTATCTATCTATCTATCTATCTATCTGTCTGTACATACATCTATTTATCTATCTATCTATCTGTCTGTCTATACATCTATCTATTTATCTACGTATCTCTATCTATCTATCTATCTATCTATCTATCTCATCTATATCATCTATATATCTATCAATTTATCGATCTATTAATCTATCTATCTATCTATCTATCTATCTATCTATCTATATAACTATCTATCTATCTATCTATCGATCTATATATATATAATTCTATCTATCTATCTTCTCGATCTATATATGTCTCTTTTCCCTCCCACTCTCTGTGTCTTTTGATGACCCTACCCCAGGGGGTACAAACCTGTCCACCACCAAAAAAAAAAGCCCAACTCCATAGTGGCAGTAAAAAGACCATCAGATGAACAATGAAAGCAAGTGATGCGTCTCAAAGGCTTACAAGTAATGTTACAACGAAGGTTTATAGTGGAAACGTCCCATTTGTGCCATGCTTATTTTTTGTTTCTGGTTTGTTATCTATTTTTCTTGTGAAAACTTTGTCGTCCGTGTTATAACAGAAAACATTTATTTGGAATCCTCCCCCTCTCTCTCTCTCTTCTTTCATCTACCTCTCTTCTCTTCTCTCTCTCTCTCTCTCTCTCTCTCTTCTACTCTCTCTTCTTTTCTCTCTTCTCTTCTTCTCTCTCTCTCTCTCTCTCTCTCTATCTATCTATCTCTTTCTTTCTTTCTCTCTCTCTCTCTCTCTCTCTCTCTCTCTCTCTTGCTCTCACTCGCCCTCCTATCGATTTATACATCTATCTACCTATCAATCTTTCCATTATCTAACTACACCATCTCTTTAGTTCTCTGTCTGTCCACATAAATATTCACACACACAAACACACACACACACACACACATATATATATATATATTCACACACACACACACACACACACACACACACACAAGCACACATACAAATACACACATATGATATAAATAGAGAGATGGAGAAGAGTTTTAAAATCTATGTTTACTAATATCATTTATTTGTTCAGTATCTATCACCTTAATCTCTCTAACTTTCTTTATTTCTCAACTACACTGCCCCCCCCCCCCCCCAAAAACACCCCCAAATGACAAGACACGTATATATTAAGTACAGACCCTTTAACCAGCAACTTAACCACCCTTGCATCCGTAACGTCTTTGTTGGGGGGGGGGGGGGGAGGGCTCCCTGCCAACACCGGGTATAAAACGTGACCCAGCTATTGGTTGGTGGTGGTGGTGGTTTAGGGGGGGGGGGGGGGGATCTATTCTGACAATATTTTGACAAAACGCGTTGTTGTTTTTTTTTTTCTTCTCTCTCTTAATTTAGCCAAAATATAGACGGATTAAGATGACCCCAATTAAGTTGTACACATTCCGGTTTATCATTGTTGTAATGGACAATGTTTTGCGTTGGTTTGAGTAATTTCCAATACAACAACGGGGCTGTAACAACGTATACATATATGCAGGTCTGACATCCGAACACACTGACTTATGGGCCTAGATTAACATTGTTGTAATGGGCAATATTTTGTGTCATTTTTTTAAAGATTTCCATTACAACAATGGGCCCATAAGGAATTGTGTTATCAGACCTGAAATTAAGTCTACGTCGACCCATAACAATATAAGTACTCGTTGACCTCATTAAATGGTCAAAGTCGGCACTTTAAAGAGTCAATATTATTACTATTTTTATTTATTCATTCATTTGGGGGAGGGGGGGGGGGGGGCAATTTGGGGCCATTCTATTGATGTATTTCAAAGTACAGTGGAATTCCAATAAAGCAAACACCGCCATCTGCATTGTTGTCAAAATATTTAGACAACTGGTCATTTGTTCACGTTATGTCTTGACTGGTGTGTCCTCAGTTGATGCTATTTGTTTGGCGAAGATACTCATACCATTCGCCGGGCAGATACAGATAGATAGTTCGAAGATGACGTCACTCAGGCTTTTGTTATTGTTTTTGCCATCCGCGTTTGTGAGTTGTTCTCACTAATCTGTATTAACCAGCCTATAAAAGTTCATGGTTACACAGAGTTTGTGTGTTGGTCCGTTATACTTCCGGATGGCAATGTTGTGAACTCCTTGGCCAAGCGCATTCTATCTATAGAATGAAGTTGACGTCACTCGGTTCTTTGTTATTGTTTTTTTTTTTTTTTTTTTTTTTTTGCCATCCACGTTAGTACCTCTCACTTAACTTTATTAACCAGACTATAAACGTTCAAGGTTACACACAGTTTTGTGTGTTGGTCCGGTATACTTCCGGATGGCGATGTTGGGAGCTTATTAGCCAAGCGCATAGTATCAATAACGTAGGCTACCAACACACCCTAAAATGTGTGTAACCTTGAACGTTTATAGTCTGATTGATATCATTTAGTGAGAAGTTATCACCAAAATAGCTACCTCAAAAGCAATAACAAAGAGTTGAGTGACGTGAATTTCGTTCCTTCTACTATTGATAACCAAAAACAAAAGAAGATAGCATTGACTGGGTCATGTGGCCAGAATGGAAAAAGGGTCACTTCCCAAGACAGCCCTGTACTGGACAGCAGATGGGAAGAGAAAACGGGGAGACCCAAAAAAAAAAAAAAAAAAAAAAAAAAAAAAAAAAAAAAAAAAAATAACAAACCTGGCGAAAGACGATGGAAAAAGAAATAAAGGAAGCAGGCCTGTCCTGGAATACAGCCACCGCAAAAGAAACCGACCGCAAAAAAAAAAATATATATATATTTAAAAATGGAGATATCTGGTGGATGATGCCCTGTATGCCTCAAGGCCCGAAGAGGATTAAGTAAGAAAGTAAGTAAGTAAGTAAGTCTCATCTCATCTCATGTAGTTCCATATCTGAAGCAGACGTCGGAGGTCATCTTCCGCCAAGCTGATCCATCTCTTGCCAATTCTATTAAAGCAGCGCCACCTTTCTCAGCTTCATCTGTCCAAGTTCTTATCCCTTTCAAATACGTTATTCTTTGTCTTCCTCTTATTCTTTTTCCATTCATCTTTCCAGTCAAGGCGAGTATTTCCAAACCAGGGTGGCGGATAATGTGTCCTAAAAATTCCATTTGGCGTTTGATGATTTTTGTTATCAGTGATCTTTTTCTGTTTGCCATTTCTAAAATTTCTTCATTTCTTTTCCTTTCCATCCATGACACCCTCATCATTCTTCTGTAAAACCACATTTCCACTGCCTCCAGTCTTTTAACCATGGTCTTGTTTATGGTCCAGCTCTCACAACCATATAGCAGCACAGACAGTACATAGCAAGTAAGTAAGTAAGTCTTGTAATTGGAGCATGTCTGTCGTAGAAAAAGTCGAATTATAGATAAGAAATGTACTGATATGCACACCCCAAGTAAAAAAAAAAAGAGAAGCGACGCCGCCCCAAAAAGACATGGAGGACATAGTGATGTGGAGAGGGACCGTCGGAAGAGAGGTCTGAGCAGCGACCTACAGCACGTGACATGCTGAGTGGCAAAACCCCAGAACCACAAAGGGCGAACAAACTGAAAGGGTCAAATGAGGTCCTGTTTAAGTTTTAAAAAAAAATAATAATAAAAAAGGAAGAAGAAGAAGAAGAAGAAGAAGAAGAAGAAGAAGAAGAAGAAGAAGAAGAAGAAGAAGAAGAAGAGAAGAAGAAGAAGAAGAAGAAGAATATGATAATGATGATGATGATGATGATGATGATGATGATGATGATGATGATGATGATGATGATGATGATGATGAACAAGAAGAAGAAAGAAAGAAAGAAACAGAAATCTAATTTACTGGACGAAGAAGGCTTCAATGCCAAGGCAAACACAAATTATTGAGGTCACGCGAAGGTTTTGTAGTATTTACTTTAAACAACAAAAAGGTAACAGAGTCAATAGGAAAGGCTGTCTGTCTTGTCCGAGGCCGATTATTGTCTCTGTGTT
>NC_088370.1:38866149-38876149 GCF_034508935.2 Berghia stephanieae | reverse complement strand
ACTAAACTGTATTAACCAGACTATAAAAGTTCATGGTTACACAGAGTTTGTGTGTTGGTCCGTTATACTTCCGGATGGCAATGTTGTGAACTCCTTGGCCAAGCGCATTCTATCTATAAAATAAAAGCTCGATAAAAAAATATAAAAGTTTTCAGTCAACGCAAGAAGCACGTCGAGAACGACCTGACCCAAAACCGTTGTTTGGAATATCGACAATCCCAAATGGGCCAAATCTGGCATGTAACATAATACACCTTTTTGGTGTCCTTTGTTATAGCTAGAGCTAGATGGCTGTTGATTTTCTTTTTGTGTATTTGCTTTTGTTTTGTTTTTTAAATTTTGATTCTTTTGTGTGCGCATGTGTGTGTGTGTGTGTGTGTGTGTGTGTGTGTGTGTGTGTGTGTGTGTGTAGTTTTCTTTTGTTTGCACAGTTTTTGATGTTTTGCTAATATTTCTGAATATTATATAAACAAACACACACACACGCACAGACGCACATGTATAATATATAGATAGTATGCGTTGGCTAAGAAGCTCATAACATTGCCATCCGGAAGTATAACGGACCAACACACAAACCTGTGTGCATCCTTGAACGTTTATAGTCAGGTTAATATAGATAGTATGCAGATGACGTCACTCAGGCCTTTGTTATTGTTTTTGCCATCCGCGTTTGTGAGTTGTTCTCACTAAACTGTATTAACCAGACTATAAAAGTTCATGGTTACACAGAGTTTGTGTGTTGGTCCGTTATACTTCCGGATGGCAATGTTGTGAACTCCTTGGCCAAGCGCATTCTATCTATAGTTCAATGAGCATTACTCATAAACGCGGATGGCAAAAAAACAATAACAAAGACCTGAGAGACGTCATCTTTGAACTATCTATATAAAATCGCATTCTAATACAAACTTGATACGAAAAGTGTTCAATGTGTCGACAATAACAATGGAGCAATCTAAAATGAATTTACCACAATAGTGTAGTTGGCCTCCATTAATGTTTCAAGCCTCATCTTTGGGGTAGCGTGGCTCAGCGGTACGGTCTTTGCTTCGTACCCGGAAGGTACCGAGTTCGATCACCTGCCGCTGAGCTGTGTGGTCTTGAGCAAGTCACTTCTCCCTGGCTCAATTTGCGGCGCTGCACTGCGGCTGACGCCCGGGTTATTCCAGTGTTCCCTTGGAGTAGACCCTAGAGACAAATTTCCCCTATGGGATGAATAAAGGGAATGAAGTTTATTTGTATTTATTTTATTTAAATATCAAGACTATGTGGAACTTTTGTTGTTGTTGCTGTTGTTGTTGTTGTTATTGTTGTTGTTGTTGTTATTGTTGTTGTTGTTTTTGTTGTTGTGTTGTTGATTATCAGCTGAATGTAGCAACATTGAGCAAAGCGCGAATCATGGAAATGAATGAAATATTATACATACGTGTGTCTTTCATTCTTAGACTTTTCATTGTTGGTTTTCATTATTCATTTATTATATTCTTCTTAAATCTAAAATCTTTATTGGTCATATATATATATTATTTTAATATTTACCACAATGTTTGAGACAGTCTACATTAATGTTTCAGGCCTAATTAGCCATCGTCAGGACTGAGTTGGTTTGTTGACTGTTGTTGTTTGTTGAGCACTTTTCGTACTATTTTGTATCAAACACGATTCAATATATATATATATATATATATATATATATATATATATATATATATATATATATATATATATATATGAGTGTTGGTGGGTACTTGTAGGTACGAAAGTGCTCGGTAATGGTGGTTAGAGCTAATATATCTTTTCTACGGACATTACAATGGATTACGCCGACTGAAGAAGTGTAAAAAACACAGAAACGAGTCGTCTCGGCCACAAAAATGTGAGTGAAAATTTGCATTATATATATATATATATATATATATATATATATATATATATATATATATATATATATATATATATATTCCAGTTTTATTTCGTTCCACTTATTTGCGTCTGACTGCTGACAAAAAGGGGACAAAGAAACAAAATAAAACAACTAAAAATAACAAACAACCCCCCCCCCCCTGCCCACCCCAACAAAAACAAGACCACGTTGATTAATTTAACACCAGACCTCCCGAATCGAATTCACACAGTAAATTACACTATAGACGCACAAAAAGGCATTGAAATAATCAGTAATCAGATCAGGGCTGCCAATCGTAAAGATAAGTTCGAGAATAGGGGGGGGGGGGGGGGGGGGGTGTTGTTTACCTCAGCAATGAGATACATAAAATTAACTTGCCGTCATTTTGTTATTTTACTTTCTAAATTATTTTCTTATTTTCTTAGAAAAAATATACTATTTTGTATTGTTTTGTTTTGTGTGTGTGTGTGTGTGTGTGTGTGTGTGTGTGTATTTGTGTGTTGTTTTTTTAATCTATTCTTTTTACCCAAAACTTCTTAGGATGAGGGATAAAGAAAAGTAATATTTGTATTAACTCATTTATTCATTTATTTATTCTTTTATTTATTCATTCATTCATTCATATAACTAATTACTTGTTCGCCATTTATTCGTCTAGGTGTGTTTCTATCTACCTATCTATTTATTCATTTATCTATTCTTTTATTTATTCATTCATTTATTCAATATAATTTGGCATGTGACACGAGAAAAGAAGAGTGTCCGAAATGCGTGTAATAATAAATGTGACACGCGGACCTCCCGCGACCAGCGTCGACTACGCACACCATTGATGTCGTCACATTCTATAGATACACACACTACACAATAATAAAATTATTATCATTGTCAACATTAAAGTCATTCTTTTATGCAAGAAAATAAAATATCGCTGTTAGAACCAAAAAAAGCTTTGTTATGTATATCATTTTACCTCCTTTGTGTCTTGTGGTACGTACGTCATTCATTCGCCTTTGACCTGTGAGTCGTGGTTCGAGTCCCGCTATGGGCGGCGCAGATCTGAGTCTAGTCCCGGGTTTGAGAGGGATTTTGTTTGTTTTGTTTTAGTTTGTTTTGTTTTTTTTTCCAAGATGAGGGTCATTTTGATCGATCGATATTTGAAGGACGAGTTTTCTGGCCAAAATTTTAAATAAGTGTTGTTTCTTTTCTCAGAGAACGATAGAATGCCCCCACTGTTAACAAGTTAATAACTGCCGTACTTCGGAAAGACAAGTATTTGAAAATGTGGCCAGAAAACTCGTCCTTGAAATATCGATCGATTTAAATGACTCTCATCTTGGCAAAAAACTCTCAAACCTGGGACTAAGGAAGACCTCGAGAGGTCCCAGGTTTGAGAGTTTTTGCCAAGATGGAGGTCTTATAAATCCACCGATATTTGAAGGACGAGTTTTCTGGCCAAATTTTAAAATACACGTTTTTTCCCTAGAGATAACTGGTTAAAGAAAAGATACAGAGGCACCGCTCTCTATTCTGACAAAATAATCCTATTCTTAATTTGACCAGAAAACTTTAACTTCACAAATCCATCAATTCGGATATTCAGCTTGAGCTTTTCGAGCTTTTATATAGCGCAATATCAACTAAATGTGCTCAAGGCGCTTTACAAGGGGTCCCTGGTCAACAGCAAATTTAACATATAGGACGGGACATGACGCCTGTTAGGCGATATCACAATTTTTCGGACAAAAACAACGCTGTTAACGGCCAGGTACTCATTTTACACATGAGTACGGTGAGTAAAGAGCCTTTTCCAAGGACTCAACTATACGCCGAGCAAGGCTCGACCCAGGACCTTTCGATCCGAAAGCGAGTGTCATATCACTAGACCAGATATCCCGACGTGTACTTATTTGTAGGTCTGATCACTCAAATTGTTATGGGCTCATTGTTGTAAAGGAAATTACTCCCGTATTAGCCAAAATATATAGTTCACTATAACAAAGTTAAATCAAGCCCATTCTATTGCCTTCTGTTACTAGACCTGCATATGTGTGCACGTAGAAATGCTCTCAATTTGACCCAACCCCCCCCCCCCAACCTTCATTATCCATTATTTATCCACTAAGCGTGTTCAAAGCGCTTTACAAAGGGTCCCTGACCAACAACAGCAACACGTAACATGTAGGACGAAACATGACGCCTGTTAGGCGATATTATAATTTATTTTCGACTGAAACAACACTGTTTACAGCCAGGTACTCATTTTACACCAGAGTGCGGTGAGAGAATGTGACTAAAGAGCCTTTTCCAAGGACTCAATAATATGCGCCGAGCGAGGGTCGAACCCAGGACCTTCCGATCCCAAGGCGAGTGTCATACCGACTAGACCACAAACCGCACAAAAGGCTCATACTCCTCAAATACACACGTAGTAATAATATTATTATAATCAGGTTTACGTTTGGGGTTCATTGACACCACTCGATAATATAATATAATATAATATAATATAATATAATATAATATAATATAATATAATATAATATAATATAATATAATATAATATAATATAATATAATATAATATAATATAATATAATATAATAATATGAAGTAGAGTAGAATATTTAAGGCTAAAAATAAATTAATAATAAATAAATAAATACATAAATTTTTTAAAAAAGTGTTTTACCATTTGTGACCCTCCGTATCAAAGCGGTATTATGTCGGGATCCACTCGGTTAGGGAAATTGAATTCATAGCCACAAATATCAAACTTGGGTTTAATTTCTATACGTTATGCTGGAGTATAAAGACTATTTCTTGCTTTACAAAAACTTCTAAGGTCCAATTTCTCATCATTCTATCTCTAAATTCACTTTTTGGGGTCTGAATCATTCCGAAATAATACCGTTTTGAGACGGAGGGTCACATTTAGCGGAAGAAATATTATTATTGTTAAACAGCTTGAGATAACAATTTATTCACAATTAAAATTGATCATTTTGACGGTGGATATCGGGTGTCAAATATCATGATTAATTGGTGGTTTTATTTAGGTGTTTTTTTTAAAGATCTTTGTATACTAGTATTAGTTAAGGTAGTCTATATTATATATGGACCTAACTATTCAATTGTTCCTGGGGAAATATTGTTAAACAGCTTGAGATAACCATTTCATTTCACAATACAAAAGAAATCTGTCATTTTTACGGTCGAGATCACGTGTCGTATGTCATGATTCATTTGTGTTTGTGTATGTGTGTGTTTGTGTGTGTGTATGTGTGTATGTGTGTGTGTATGTGTGTGTGTGTATGTGTGTGTGTGTGTGTGTGTGTTTGTGTATGTGTGTATGTTTGTATTTTTTTTTTTTTTTTTTTTTTTTTTGTTTTTTTTTTTATTTTTTTTTTTTTTTTTTTATTTTTTTTTTTTTGGTTTGTTGGTTTTGTTTGTTGTTTTTTATTTTTTTTATTTTTTTTTTTGGGGGGGGGTAACAATTTCATTTGTTTTGTTTCTGTTTTTGTGTTGTTTGTTTTGTTTTTTTTCGTTTTTTATCTGTGTATACCAGGGCCGTATTATAAATTAAAATAAACCTTTATATATATATATATATATATATATATATATATATATATATATATATATATATATGTATATATATATATATATATATATATCTATTTTCCACCAAATAATATTATGACTACGACCCAAATACCCAGTTATTCGTGCTAGGTTGAGAAAACGATCGGTTAAAAAAAAAAAACAACAACAATAAAAAACAACAAAAATTCTACACTTTTTAAATTGCCTTTGACCAGAAAAATTTCCCGTCAATTATCAATCGGCTAAATGCTCTCACTTTCCGACAGAAAATAAAAACAGAAAAAAAAAATAAAGACAGAAAGAAAGACGGAAGGAAAAAAAGACAAAAAATATTTTTTTAAAAACAGAAAGAACAAAACAAAAACAAACAACCCAAAAAATAACCCAAAGAAAAATAAATAAATAAATAAATAAATACATGAACAAAGTCTCAAACCAGACACGTTTTTTTTTCAGTCCCAGGTTTGAGACTGTTTGACCAATTGAAGGTCATTTGTATTTAAGAAATACGCCGGAAAGATTGAGTCTTCTTTTTAGTCAAAATGAAATAAATGTAACTTGTCAAGGTATAACATAATATTATATAAATTATATTAGTTCACCGTCTTGATAACATGAAATACAATGATTTTTATTGATTTTTGTTGATTCTTTGGTTTGTTCTTTTTGGGGTTTTTTTGTTTTGTTTTTTTTTTTGTTTTTTTTTTTTTTTGCTTACTCTAAAATGATATTCATAATGCGTGGCAATGAATCATACAATATTATTTCACGATCCTCAACTTAAATCAGGAAGAATATATTTCATATTCCGTACTGCCAAAACATGGAAAAGTTTTAAATTTCAAACGTAAAATGCTTTTAAAAAATGATATCAATGAATTTAAATAAGCCTTTGATGGGGACTTTTGTGAAATGGAATACACAGAGCATTCACAATTTTATAATATTTACAATATATATTTTATAAATTTTACAATATTATGTCACTAGATAATAAGAATTAATATTTTGTTGTTTGCTTTTTCGGGTTTTTGTTTTTTGTTTTGTTTTTGTTTTTTTTTTGTTTGTTTGGTTTTTTTTTTACATTTATTGTAATTTTTCAAAATTATCTTTTATGTTTTTATAACACGTTTCTCCATGTTCACTAAAACTCAAAGAATTATATCCTATGTGTAATTTGTAATATCTTGTTACTTATGTTTTAAATGTGTTTCATTACTAATATGATATATGATATGATACACGAATATCAATAGATAGATCTAAGTTGACGTCACTCACGTCTTTGTTATCGTTTTATGCCATCCACGTTTATGAGTAATTCTCACTCAACTGTATTATACAGAGTATAAAAGTGCAAGGTTACACACAGTTTTGTGTGTTGGTCCGTTATACGTCCGGATGGCAATTTTGTGAGCTTCTTCGCTAAGTGCATACTATCAATACTGCCGCGCTATTGAAAAACACAAATTTAGAAAATTTAGCCAGAAAGCTCGTCCCTCGCGAAGTCCCAGGTTTGAAAGTTTTTGCCAAGACGAGGGTCAATTAAATCGATCGATCGATATTCCAGGGACGATTTTTCTGGCCAAATTTATAAATATCTATGTGTTTTTTTTCAAGAGTACCGGCAGGATAGATCAGAAAATCAGTTTACACAATGTGTGTATCCAGTTCCTCCAGAGGACTGATTTCATACTTCCATCAATAAGATTGGAACCCAGTATTCAGTATTTTGACATCACATATTTGTGTCAGTGCATGACACAATCAGTCGGAAGGTGACAATTTTGGATTTCTGAAAGAAAATGCTCCCCAAAGAATTTTCATCCTTATTTGAAGTAAATCCGGTGATTTTTCATGAAGTTATGGTCAGATGTATGGGAAAGGTATCCAGCAACTTTTCTCAAATTTCATACTTTTTCAACTTGGCTAGCTATAAAAAGTATTTAGAAGTGAAATTAAGCTTTAATATTTCCCGAAGATGTACAAAAAGGGTTAATTTAATCACTGTAAGAACTCATTTTTGATTTAAAAAATTGACATTCTAACTAAACCTGGCAATATCTCAGTTCAAACCTTTTCACCATCCGACTGTGTGATTTACTGTATGTAACATTTTTGTTCCCCTATTAGGAAGGTTTGTATAGAGTATTCATAACTAAGGGGAGGGCAGGGAAGCCTTTAGAAATAACACGAATATCAATATTGTGCTTGAATGTGGAATTTAAACTAACGGGTGGGGTGTAACAAAACATGTGAATTGATTATGACAAGTTAGGCGTACACGTAGACACGGGGTCTTTTGTGCTGTAGCTTATCATGCCGACACGTCTATTTAACCTTTACCTGTCAACTAAATGCCGTTCTCTGGAAAGACACGTATATATTTAAAAATTTGGTCAGAAAACTCTTCCTTCAAATATCGATCGATTTAAATGACCTTCATCTTATCTAAAACTCTCAAACCTGAGATTCGCGGTTGAATGTAGTCCATTTCGGTTGGCTGATCTATATAGATAGTATGCGGATGACGTCACTCAGGCCTTTGTTATTGTTTTTGCCATCCGCGTTTGTGAGTTGTTCTCACTAAACTGTATTAACCAGACTATAAAAGTTCATGGTTACACAGAGTTTGTGTGTTGGTCCGTTATACTTCCGGATGGCAATGTTGTGAACTCCTTGGCCAAGCGCATTCTATCTATAGATAGTATGCACTTGGCTACGAAGCTCATAACATTGCCATCCGGAAGTATAACGGACCAACACACAAAACTATGTGTAACTATGAACTTTTATAGTCTGGATAATACAGTTAAGTGAGATTTACTCACAAAAGGGGATGGCAGAAAAACAATAACAAAGACCTGAGTGACGTCATCTTCATTTTACCTATAGAAGGATTTTTTTTTTTGTCATGAAATTTAAGAAGAGCGATAGATAAGTGTCGACAAAGATAAACCGCTAACACAACGAACAACAATCAAGATAGAACAAGGAAGTGCTTGTGCCAGACAGAAAACAAAACAAAACAAACAAACAAGAGAAAAAACCCAGAGACGGAAAAACAAGTTGAGGTTGTAGAACAGACCTGCCCACTTGAAATATTCTTTTTAAATTCGTAGGTAGTTTTCAGGAGGAGTAGAAAGAAATTACTTTAGCCAACATTATACATTATCAATGTGCCATGCCAGGGATCAAGTAACACGCCAGTGTCTTGATGCCATGAGATTGTTATTTTTAAAAAGCCAGCCGGATGTGCGCTTTCGGATCGGAAGGTCATTGGTTTGAGCCTCGCTCGAAGCATATTGAGTCCACGGGGAAGGCTCTTTACACACATTCTCTCACAGTCCTCAGGTTTAAAATGAGTAAATGGCCGTTAACAGTGTTGTCTCTGTCCGAAAAAAAATTGTAATATCGCCTAACAGGCGTCATATCCCGTCCTACATGTTAAATGTTGCTGTTGGCCAGGGACTCCTTGTAAAACGCTTTGAGCACGATTAGTATATATTGCGCTATATAAAAGCTCAATTTAATTTTTATACAACGTACCGGCAAACTATATAATGTGTAACCTTTAACGGTTTAGTCTGATTAAGACTTGAGTGAAAACTACGAATAGAAATGGCTGGCTGAAAACAATAACAAAGGGCTAAGTGACGTAAAATTCGTTCTGATCTGTGATATGAAACCAACCTTTTCTTTTCAACAAGACTATTGAATCAAATTACATTATCAAATAGTTCTCCAATTGGATTCAAAAGTCTGATGTCACGTCCGCCCAGCAACGAGCAGCTTGGTTCTAAACAAAGAAAATCGGTACTTTTTATTCTTCATGCTGGCTAGAACTTTTTCACATGTCATGTGATCAGAATGTATAAAAGTCAACACATCATCAGATTTATAATGTATTTCTCCTCTGGATACACTTTTATGCTCGTCCGAGAAGTATTTCATAAGGGCGTCCGCCATTGTTCCGATAGTTTAGAACCAGTTACTAAGTTACTATGCGTCATTACAAGGGAAGTGACGTCATGACTGTTGAAGCCTATTAGGACCACAACAAAAAAATCGGTAGTTCTGCGAATTTTTTTGTAGAAGTAGTCATGTCTGCACTGTGGAGTACGATGGCATGCGAATCACTTAGCTAGCTAAGTGCGCATGCGCCAGGCAAGAACACAATAGTGTCGTACCTTGTTGTTGTTCCTTTTGACAAGGGAGACAGGAATACTTCTGTAACAACACTGATGGCTGCTGTAGCAATGAAAGGGGCATTTTAATCCCTGCCTTTGTCACCATTTTCTTTTTAAGCCAGTTGTTTTGCTTTGCTTTTTTGAAACAACGAGTGGTTCAACTCTCTCTCTCTCTCTGTCTCTCTCTCTCTCTCATCCTCTCCTCTCCTTCTCCTCTCTCTCTCTCTCTCTCTCTCTCTCTCTCTCTCTCTCTCTCTCTCTCTCTCTCTCTCTCTCTCTCTCTCTCTCTCTCTCTG
>NC_088370.1:38848649-38861149 GCF_034508935.2 Berghia stephanieae | reverse complement strand
TGTGCTGTGCTGTATATGTGTGTGTGTGTGTGTGTGTGTGTGTGTGTGTGTGTGTTTGTGTGTGTGTGCAACATTTGGTATTTACGATTCTAGTGTTGGGAAAAAAAACAGTATGGTTAGATGTTATCAAATCTTATTGCCTTTTTAGTACAAACGTTTTATGGTTTGATATAATATAATGATCGTATCATACGGATCGGGTATTGCCCATTTAAATAAACAGCTGCCTTGAACATGATAGAAAGACTGCAGATGTGTGTGTGTGTGTGTGTGTGTGTGTGTGTGTGTATGTGTGTTTGTGTGTATGTGTGTGTGTGTATGTGTGTGTGTTTGTGTGTATGTATGTGTGTGTTTGTGTGTGTGTATTTGTGTGTGTGTGCAACATTTGGTATTTACGATTCTAGTGTTGGAAAAAAAAAAACCAGTATGGTTAGATGTTATCAAATTTTATTGCCTTTTTAGTACAAACGTTTTATGGTTTGATATAATATAATGATCATATCATACGGATCGGGTATTGCCCATTTAAATAAACATGATAGAAAGACTGCAGATGTGTGTGTGTGTGTGTGTGTGTGTGTGTGTGTGTGTGTGTGCTATTTTACCAAACCTACTATAGATAGAATGCGCTTGGCCAAGGAGTTCACAACATTGCCATCCGGAAGTATAACGGACCAACACACAAACTCTGTGTAACCATGAACTTCTATAGTCTGGTTAATAGATAGTATGCAGATGACGTCACTCAGGCCTTTGTTATTGTTTTTGCCATCCGCGTTTGTGATTTGTTCTCACTAAACTGTATAACCAGACTATAAAAGTTCATGGTTACACAGAGTTTGTGTGTTGGTCCGTTATACTTCCGGATGGCAATGTTGTGAACTCCTTGGCCAAGCGCATTCTATCTATACAGTTTAGTGAGAACAACTCACAAACGCGGATGGCAAAAACAATAACAAAGGCCTGAGTGACGTCATCTGCATACTATCTATAGTGGTTTGTACTTGTGGTTTTGATGATAGGAACACATTTGGCTCTTTTTTTTAACCTGAATACAAGGGTCATGAGTTTGAATCCCTATCTGGTCATCTGCCCTAGCTTCTCAGCAAAGCGTTATCATCATCATTATTATTATAAATATTATTATTATTATTAAATATCCAATGAAAAAAAAAAAGAAAGAAAGATCCAGGTCAAAATTGACAGATATTATCATAACTGTGATCACCATTTACATCATTAACGCCGTGCACTTATTTGTAGGTCTGATAACCCAATTCTTTATGGGCGCATTGCTGTTATGGACATCTCAAATAAATAAATAAATAAATAAATAAATAAATAAATAAATAAATAAATAAATAAATAAATAAATAAATGAAGGAAATTATTGTCCGTTACAACAAACTAGACCTATAATTGTTTTCGGATGTCAAACCTACATATAGATAGTATGCAGATGACGTCACTCAGACCTTTGTTATTGTTTATGCCATCCGCGTTTGTGAGTTGTTCTCACTAAACTGTATTAACCAGACTATAAACGTTCATGGTTACACAGAGTTTGTGTGTTGGTCCTTTATACTTCCGGATGGCAATGTTGTGAACTCCTTGGCCAAGCGCATTCTATCTATATACGTATACATCGATCATAATCATAAACAATCAAAAACATAACAATTACAAACATTATCATCAAATTCATATTGAAAGTTATAGAGCTGCCTGTCGAAGGCATTTTTTGAAGTGCTAGAATACACTTTTGGAGTCTTTGGTTATAAGTTTCAAACAGTTCCGTGTATTAATTGTCCGTATAATTATTTTTTTTTAAATTTTGGCGATTAACTCACTCAACCCTAACACCGACTATATCCGTAGTTTTACCCGGGGTTACTTTTACCCCATGCCTATTTATTACATTTTTCTGTGACAAATTATAGGCGTAGTATCAAAGCTAATGTTTTATAGTTTTTTTTTACATGTTAATGATAGTTGAAAAAAAATCTATGTACATGCTTATTTTTAATACATTTTTTTTTCCAATTTTGAAAAGTAGCAAAAGTCTCTGGGATTGAGTTAGTTAATTGCAGAAGAATGTGCTATAAAAATTTGGGGATCAATATATCACTTTGTATTTTTGAACAGATTTATACGTTATGAGTCTTTGGTTATAAATTTCAAACAGATCCATGTGTCAACTTTTTTAAAAAAAACCTTTATCAATTTCACATTATATAATCTTTATTCCAAGAAGACTTATCTCTATATATTAATTAATCAACCATACCCACTATCAGTGGGTGTCAATATAGCTGACACGAAACTGACGTACTTCGAAAGAACACATTTGTAAAATTTTGGCCAGAAAACTCGTCAGTCATTCAAATAATACGGAGCGATAAGAATAAATAACCCTCGTCTAACCACACACACAAACACACACACACACACACACACACAATTTTAACGTCCAAGTACTCATTTTACACCCGAGTACGGAGAGAGAATGTGAGTAAAGAGCCTTCGCCAAGGACTCAACTAAGCGCCGAGCGAGGCTAGAGCCCCCCCCCCCCCCCCCCCCAGAAAACTTCTATTTAATTCCCAGATTAATGTCCTAGGTTTGAGAAATTTTGATAAGGTGGGGGGTCACTTTAAACGATCGATATTCGAGTTTTTTGGCCAAACGTCATTTTTTTTTTTTCTGGCGTACTGTAGTACAGGCATAATATATCTGTTAAAGTAGCCACTTAGCTGCCGTACTCTTGATTGCCATAATATTTAAAAATTTGGCCAGAAAACTTTATTCAAATAGTTATTTGGGATTTAAATGATTCGCATTTTGGCAAATAAAAACAACAAAAAATAGACAAAGAAGCAAAACAAAACTCTCAAATTTGGGACTTTGCAAAGTCTTCTTTATTACCTTGCTGGCTGAGTAAGATCAAAGAGAGAGGGAATGGGGATACCCCTCTCATGCGCATAATGAACGGTGCCCCCGTTTCGAGCCGAAATAAGTCCCGGCAACCCTTGTACGCAGAATCCCTGACTACGGACAGAGCTGCACATACGAGATGGAAGTCGGTTTGGACGAATTCAATCCCTCGTGGGGGCGGGGACCTACACTCCTCTAAGCTTGGTGAGAAGTTGCCAGGCTTTGAACCAGTAAGAGGAGACACTGGGTAGCTGCGAATCGGCTTCGGTCGAGGAGCTGCCTAACGGCCGGTGCGTTACATCAGTGGGGTCTAACTTCCTGTCCAATATGTCCACGCTGTGGACAAGAACCCGAAACGGCAGAGCATCTAGTCGAAAGGTGTGTTGTGACGATGCTACCAGGCGGGTTCGCGACGGTGCACGAATGCGGACCGGACTTTGCTGATTGGGTCGATCGTCATAACATAATAGTGTGAACCATAAGAAGCAGCAGTACCTTGTTTGAGATGGGTTTTTTTTTTTTTTTTTTTTTTTTTTTTTGGTTTTTTTGTTGCTAAGATGAGGGTCATTTAAACGATCGATATTTGAAGGACGAGTTTTCTGGCCAAATATTTAAGTATCTTATCTTTCCAGAGTAGGCCGGCAGTTAGTTGACTGGTACAGTGTAGGGTGACCGTGTCACTGCACCGATTAGCCAGTTTGTTACCTCGTTCTACTTTACTACTTACTGCCTGTCTGTCTGTCTGACGAGCCTATCTACTTGTAATTCAAGGAACTTAATTCGATAGCTGGCACGTTTTTATAGTTCTGGCACACGCACACTGACACGTGACCACAAAAAACCCCCAACTAAACAAACAAAAACGTCAGCTTTTATATAGGGCAATACCCACGAGACAGTATGCGCTTGGCTCAGAAGTTCACTATAGATAGTATGCGCTAGGCTTAGAAGCTCACAATATTGCCATCCGGAAGTATAAAGGACCAACACACAGAACTATGTGTAACCTTGAACGTTTCTAGTCTGTTTAATACAGTTTAGTGAGAATTACTCATAAACGCGGATGGCAAAAGGCAATAACAAAGACTTGGGTGACGTCATCTTCATACCATCGATAGGTCAATATCTACTAGACGTGCCAAAGTACTTTATAGGGGGTCCTTAATCAACAGCAACACGACACATTAGGCATGAACAGAGGCAATGATGATAACGGCTATGTTAACTCATTTTTCACCTGAGTACGGTTAGAGAACGTGAATAAAGAGCTTTATTTTTTTCAATGACTCAACTATGCGCCGCCCTAAGCGGGACTCGAACAGAGGACCTTCCGATCCGAAGGCGATTGTCATACACTAGACCACCCTCTAGCCGCACACAAACCTATCAGTTACCCATCGCCTCAAATGGATAATGGGAGCGATCTATATTTCATGTTTTCGTCCAACCTAGGCATCAATCACATGATTTGTTGCTGTACAACGATTGGACATTTCTCAATGCATCAAAACACGCTGCATTGTTTATGAAATTGTAAACATACCTGATCATGCTGAGCAAAATGACCAATTGTAACGTTGGATATTTCTCAATTGTGAACACTTTTCACTATGTGGGTCATTTGAGCACATTTTGCAATGTGACCAATGACTTCGAGCACATGGGAAGGTAATATAGATAATTCCCATTAAATATTGGATCAAAACTCTCCATACACTAATGGAGCGATCTATATTTCTGTTTTCGTCCAACCTAGTCATCGATCACATGATTTGTTGCTGTACAACGATTGACATTTCTCAATGCATCAAACACGCTGCATTGTTTATGAAAGTTGTAACATACCCATGAGTCATGCTGAGCAAAATGACCATTTTTAACGTTTGACATTTCTCAAATTGTGAATACTTTTCACTATGTGGGTCATTTTGAGCACACTTTGCAATGTGACCAATGACTTCGAGCACATGGAAATGTAATAAAGATCATGCCGTGCTTGAATCGGATACCGAAAATTGAATTAGAATCTTAAATTCAAATGATCCAAAACACGAAATGTTTAGCTTTTTATAAATAGAATGAAGATGACGTCACTCAGGTCTTTGTTATTGCTTTTTTTTGCCATCCATGTTAATGAGTAATTCTCACTAAACTGTATTAACAAGACTAAAAACCACCTCGATCACTCATAGTTTTGTGTGTTGGTCCATTAAATTTCGAGATGGCAATGTTGTGAGTTTCTTAGCCAACTGCACACTTCTATAGATAGTATGCGCTAGGCTAAGAAGCGTACAACATTGCCATCCGGAAGTATAACGGACCACCACGCAAAACTATGTGTGACCTTGAACTTGAACGTTTATAGTCTAGTTAATATAGTTTAGTAAGAATTACTCATAAACATGGATTGCAAAAAGCAATAACATAGACCTGAGTGATGTCAAATTCATTCTATCTTTTGATGAAGAAACAATGAAAGCTTACTTTATTATTATTTTCTAAAAGCTAAAAACATATAAAAGCACGTATTTGAATACGAGTTTTATAGATAGTTCGCAGTTGACGTCACTTAGGGGTTTGTTATTGTTTTATGCCATCCGTGTTTATGAGTAATGCTCACTAAACTGTATTAATCTGACTATAAACTTTCATGGATACACACAGTTTTGTGTGTTGGTCCGTTATACTTCCGGATGGCAATGTTGTGAGCTTCTAAGCCAAGCGCATACTATCTATAGTTTGGTTAATAGAGTTCAGTGAGATTTGCTCATAAACATGGATGGCGAAAAGCAATAACAAAGACCTGAGTGACGTCAAATTCATTCTATCTATTGATGAAGAAACAATGAAACCTCACTTTATTATTATTTTCAAAGCTTAAAACATAAAAAAACGTAATTGAATATGAGTTTTATTCTCCGTGTGCATCCTGTACATATATGCAGGTCTGACATCCGAACTCACTTATGGGCCTCGTTTAACATTGTTTAAATGGACAATATTTTGCGTCTTTTTTTTTTTTTTGGAGATTTCCATTACAACAATGAGCCCCATAAGGAATTGGGTCGTCAGACCTGCAAATAAGTACACGTCGTCCGTCGTGTGAATACAGGGTCAATAATAAATGTCACCGTTTTCGTTCCAAAAACTTGGGGAAAACAGAAAGTCGTTCACACTAGTATAGCTAGCTCGGCCACTATTTGGCTTGTAACTTATTCTTTGTCGGGGTTTGTGGACAAGAAACAAAAAAGATGAAAGTCGTGAGAGACATTTGCGAAACAAAGAAAGCATTTAAATGGATTAGCTTCTTCGTTGACGCAGCCCATTTGTTATGGCAAAGTTTGTACAGGAAAAGGTCATGTATTTTGACGGCATGCATGCATGTGTGTGGCCTTACCGTACGTCTGGACCTGCCTACCTGAAATTGGGAAAATTCGTATTTTTTTAGGGACAATAGCATGATCGATGTGCGACTATGTGTGTGGTCTAGTGGTATGACACTCGTTTTCGGATCGGAAGGTCCTGGGTTCTAGCCTCGCTCGGCGGGCGCATAGTTGAGTCCTTGGAGAAAGCTCTTAACTCACATTCTCTCACCGTCCGCAGGTGTAAAATGAGTACCTGGACGTTAACAGCGTTGTCTCTGTCCGAAAGACAATTGTAATATCGCCTAACAGGCGTTGTCCTGTCCTAAATGTTAAATGCTGCTATTGGCTTCTTCTTCTTCTTCTTCTTCTTCTTCTTCTTCTTCTTCTTCTTCTTCTTCTTCTTCTTCTTCTATAGTTGTGTGTGTGTGTGTGTGTGTATGTGTATGTGTGAGTGCGTCTGTGTGTGTGTGTATTTGTATGTGTGTGTTTGTGTGTATGAGAGAGTGTGTGTGTGTGCAATGCTATTAGTGTGACGCTCGCTCTCTCTCTCTCTCTCTCTCTCTCTCTCTCTCTCTATCTATCTATCTATCTCTATCTCTCTCTCACTCTCTCTCTCTCTCTCTCTCTCTCTCTCTCTCTCTCTCTCTCTATCTCTCTCCGTTACTCCCCAAACCTTCTCGTCTTGTTCTCGCCCTTTCTACTGCCCTGTCGCTCAACGATCATCCCATCTGAAGAGGATGCAAATTTTTACTATATGTTATAATAAATATCATAGCTACCCCCTCCCCTTCCCGTTATCCATCAAGCCATTTTCGGGTTGTCGTTACGCACCAGCTGTGGTAAAAGTCAACATAACAATGGAGTCTAAATATAAACAATAAAAAAAAAGAATATAAAAAAGACAAACAAATTATAAAATTCTTTTATATCCATTCTTCTCTCAACCATCAACTTTCCAAGAATTGACATTTTTTGGAAAACCGACACAGCAGGAAAGCTGAAGATCCCTGACAGATTTTGTGTTAGACCATTCAAATCCCCCCCCCCCCCCCCCCCCCCCGCCCTATCAACCAGTTAACTGCCGTACTCTGGAAAAACAGGTATTTAAAAATTTGGCCAGAAAACTCGTCCCAAATTTTAAAATACATGTTATTTCAAAGTAACACAGTACTAGGTTGAAAGAGATAAATAACAATGTGAAATTGGATGTAAGCTTCAATTTAATATACGAAAACAGATAAAATGGACGTTTCGGGTTTCCCCTTCATCAACAAAACAGGATGAATGAAACACTACAGACGAATGAGATAATGTGGTAGAGGCGTTGTTAAGATTCATCAGAGGCAATCGGACAGACAATCGGACAGACAATCGGAGACCTTCCGAGACAATCGGACAGACAATCGGAGACCTTCCGAGACAATCGGACAGACAATCGGACAGACAATCGGACAGACAATCGGAGACCTTCCGAGACAATCGGACAGACAATCGGAGACCTTCCGAGACAATCGGACAGGCAATCGGACAGACAATCGGACAGACAATCGGACAGACAATCGGACAGACAATCGGACAGACAATCGGAGACCTTCCGAGACAATCGGACAGGCAATCTGAGACAATCGGACAGACAATGAATGCAGACAATTAAATAATCAATTCCAATTGTCTGTCCATCCATAGGGACCCAGCAATGATTGAGTAGCTGAGTTTTTTGGGGGTCTTATCCCAATGGTAGAGAGCATTTGCCCCTATGCTAGTCCGTTGAAAGCCACAGAGACGCTGGTGTACGAAAACTCCGGCTCCACGGGCCTTATCATTACTATCCAAGTACTACTACTAGTCCGTACCAATCGTATATTATATAAGATTGGAAAACATCACTTTTTGTTGACTCAGTCTGTAAACACTGAAGTGGTCATTGGCCAGACGGAATGAAAAACTATTTTAAATCGTTCTCGCCATAATATTATAGTGTAACCTTACCCTCAGCCCCCCCCCCCCCACCTCTCTCTCTCTCTCTCTCTCTCTCTCTATCTATCTATCTATCTATCTATCTATCTATCTATCTATCTATCTATCTCTCTTTCTCTCTATCTATCTATCGATATCTATCTCTATCTCTCACTCTCTCTCTCTATCTATGTCTATCTCTCTCACTCTCTATATCTATCTATCTCTATATATCTCTCTCTCACTCTCTCTCTATCTCTCTCTCTCTCTCTCTCTCTCTCTATTTCTGACAATGTGGCAGGTGAAAGGCCATTTTGTCGTATCGTTTACACAGCGCTGCCAACCTGAAATTTCAAAACGTCGTAGTTCCAAGGGAAGAAAAAAGAAAAAGTCACTATAGATAACTTTGCAAAATAATAATTTGCCAGCATCATTATCCAAAAATACTCCTAAAGTCCTCAATGTAGGTTCCAAGGAACTAAACTTTCCTTTTCAACAAGATGTATTGAGTCAAAGTGAAAGTGTATGAAGTTCTGTAGACATGAGCAGGGGCGTGGTTATATTGGTTGATTTGGTGCCTGGCACCACAGCCATCTATCTGTTAAAATGGATTTCAGCATTTATATAATAATAAAACTAAGAAATAGTATATACCGCCTCGTACTTATCTGAGTAAGTCTTTTCTTTAATTTTTACCCCATTTTTTTGTATTTACAAATATAGCATGTTTTAAAGTCATTTTCTTCTGATTCTGGCACCACCTTATACTGTAAGCACGCCACGCCACTGGACATGAGCAAAAGATTCGTAATTCTACGAATATTTGGTAGTGCTTGACGGGTCTGTTTACATTAGAGATGAATGTCATGGAGGTTGTGGTTGAGTGGACTCAGGCTTTGAAACCCATTGGCGATGACAGAATGGACCTGTACGGCGTTCATTGACATAATGTGAATACTAGCCGTCTTAAAACGGGATTAAGCTGGAGTAAACGATATTATATGCCATAGACCCTAACCCAATCCTTTACCAACGAAAATCGTCACATTCGTTACGATTACAACCAACATTTTTTTTAATTCAAATTTCTCTTGGACATCGTAAAATTTAAAGAAAATGAACAGTGTGTTGTAGAGCATGTTTTGCTAAAGAAATAATGTATCGGAAGAACATACTGCTATTGTTTTTGAGTGATAAAAATAATTTTTTGGAGGGGGGTGTTGATGAGTTTATTATTATTTTTTTATTTATTTTTTTTTTTTTTTATTTATTTTTAACAATATTATTTAGGCCTCTTACCTTATTTAGCTGTGTCTCTGCAATGACATAAAGTAGGTAGGTAATCCTTCAAGAATAACAGGTCAGGTAGATGCAATCCGCAAAGCGATTTGTCCGAGTGCGTGAAATGAATCCATTACCATATTCATGTCATCTTCCAACACTTCTTTCAATAAACCATTTGGTGGTGTGGCGCAACTTTTTGCCTTTCTTTACACTCAAAGATAAATGGTTCAAGTCTAAGATAATAAATTTTACGTCTATTTGATGACAAGCTATCACCAGTTCCATTTGCAAATGTCTAAACAAAATATACACGTTTTTAATACATTTGTATCTAATTTGATAAGGACCAAGGATTATGCAATAAGAAAACAGGAAAATAAATGATAAGAATGTCACAACGACATGCATTGCTTAAATGTTATCTCATAAAAATGTGGATTACGGAATATCTAACATTTTATATAGAGATAGAACGATAGATAGAACATTTTGTAGGTAGGTAGGTAGGTAGGTAGGTAGGTATGTAGGTAGGTAGGTAGGTAGGTAGGTAGAAAATGAATGGATAGATAGTAGATAGATAGATAAATAGATAAATAGATAGATGGGTAGATGGATGGATATATAGACAGATGGGTAGATGGATGGATGGGTGAATAGATCTGAAAACAAAACAAAAAGAGATAAAGAGAGTAATATCTAGTTGTAGAGACAAGTACAAAAATAAAATTGAAAAATGCTTTTCTTCTGGGGATATACGGGACACGTGGCGGGGGCTTAAAACTGCTGTTAACTATAATCCAAAGCCCACGATTATATCAGAAGATATCGAAATTGAAACTTTAAATAAATTCTATTCACGTTTCGACACAGCAAACAAATTTGATATTGAAAATTAAAAACATAAATTAGACAGGGCTTTGGAAGATGAAATGACTATTGAGGTCAGTGAAGAGGAAACGAGATTCGTATTTTCGAAACTAAACGAGAGGAAGGCTGCTGGGCCGGATGGATTGAAAGGAAAACTATTAAAAGAATGTTCCCATCAGCTTTCCCCCATTTATACACATATTTTTAACTGGTCCCTCCAATGCGTTTCGATCCCTGAAATTTGGAAAACTTCAAAAATTATTCCTGTTCCAAAAAAAGAAAAACTTGAAACTATGAACGATCTCAGACCTGTTGCATTGACTTCAATAGTTATGAAATCTTTAGAAAAACTTGTTCTTGTTAAAATTAGGAATCAGTTTATGCCATTGAGTGATAGTCATCAATTTGCTTACAAACCAGGACGTGGCGTAGAGGATGCCATTTTGCTGTTTACAAACAACATCTACAGGCACCTAGATCACGCTAGGAGCTATTGCAGATTGCTTCTTGCAGATTTTTCTTCAGCGCTCAATACAATGCAACCTCAGTTGGTTGTTCAAAAATTGACTAGTCTGAATTTAAACAAGTATATAATTGCTTGGGTGCTCGAATTTCTTACTGAGAGAGCACAATATGTTCAATTAGGACAAAACAAATCTTCCCGTATAACTACAAATACTGGTGCTCCTCAAGGTTGTGTATTGTCCCCTGTATTATTCACAATATACACGAATGACTGTAGAAGTCAAAACCTGAGTGTGCCTTTAATAAAGTTTGCAGATGACACCGCTCTTCAAGGCCTCATAACAAATGGCAACGAAGTGGCTTATAGGCAATAAATTGATAGATGTGTGTCTTGGTGTGATACCCACCACCTAGAGCTTAAGATAAGCAAGACAAAGGAGCTAGTGATTGACTTTAGGAGAGTGAAGGAACCGATAGAACCGTTAAAATCAAAGGACCAATTCGTCCAGCGAGTTCCTCACTACAAATACCTTGGTGTAACGATTGATGACAGGCTCAAGTGGGATGAACACTTGAAAATAATTAGGCATAAGATGTGCAGACGTACATATTTTTTATCAAAACTCTCTCAGTTTAGAATTTATAAAACCCTCTGCACATTATTTTATAGAGCAGTAATCGAAAGTGTTTTACATTTTGTATAACAGCTTGGGGGGAGGCAGTTGCTTAGCAGTGGAAAGGAACAAAATAAATTCAAATATTAAAAAATCCATTAAACGCTATATAAATGATGTTGACGATGTAGCTCTTTTATACGAGAAATTTTGTATAAATAAAATAACTAAAATATTAAATGACCAGTATCATCCACTAAGACCATCAATTATTATATCAGAAAGAAGTGGTCGCCCTTTCTCTATTTCAACGAAAACAGAGAGAGACACCGAAAATCTTTTCTGCCGTCCAGTATTAGGCTTTATAACAACAAGCAATAATCATTTTATATAATTATTTCTCATTTTTACTTTTAAAAAATATAAATATTAATTTATTAATTTATTTGTTTTACAATCTTTTCAATTTTCAATTTATAGTGACAGTTTTAACTATTATACAGTGTTGAAATTATTCATATCATAAAGTGCAGCTCTGGTTATAGAGCTGCTCCTTTTTTATATATATACATCCTATTTCCATTGTATTTTTATCTTATTGTGTAAATTATAACACGTCTGTACAAAAAAATTCCTTTTTGGGATGCAATAAAGTATTATTATTATTATTATTTTATTATTATTATTATTATTATTATTATTTATTATTATTTATTATTATTATTATTATTATTATTATTATTATTATTATTATTATTATTATTATTATTATTATTATATTATTAGATAATAGTAGATAGATAGATAGATGATAGATAGATAAGATAAGATAGATAGATAGATAGATAGATAGATAGTAGATAGATGATAGATAGATAGATAGATAGATAGATAGATAGATAGATATAGATAGATAGATAGATTAGATAGATGATAGATAGATAGATAGATAGATAGATAGATAGATAGATAGATAGATAGATAGATAGATAGATAGATAGATAGATAGATAGATAG
>NC_088370.1:38823649-38841149 GCF_034508935.2 Berghia stephanieae | reverse complement strand
TGTATTAGCCAGACTGTAAACGTCTAAGGTTACACATAGTTTTGTGTGTTGGTCCGTTATAATATTTCCAGAATGCAATGTTGTGAGTTTCTGAGCCAAGCGCACAGCATCTATAGATAGTATGCGCTTGGCTAAGAAGCTCATAACATTGTCATCCGGAAGGACAACGGACCAACACACAAAACTGTGTGTATCCATGAACGTTTATAGTCGGGTTAATACAGTTCAGTGAGCATTACTCATAAACGCGGATGGCAAAAACAATAACAAAGACCTGAGTGACGTCATCTTCGAACTATCTATAAACGTTTAAGGTTACACGCACATAGTTTTGTGTGTTGGTCCGTTTTACTTCCGGATGGCAATGTTGTGAGTTTCTTAGCCAAGCGCACAGTATTTATATATAGTATGCGCTTGGCTAAGAAGCTCATACCATTTCCATCCGGAAATATAACGGATCAACACACAAATCTGTGTGTAACCATGAACGTTTATAGTCTGGTTAATACAGTTTAGTGAGAATTACTCATAAACGCGGATGGCAAAAAAAAAACAATAACAAAGAGCTGAGTGACGTCAACTTCGTTCTATCTATAACATTTTTTTTTTCATCGGCAATTAATGTTATAATTAATTTTAGGGGTTGAGGCACATAAATTGTAAATTAAAATCTTGAAACTTGTCGTACTTTGACTGCAGATATGCCATTTGTTAAAATATTCTTAAAAACCTGACATTTTTTTTCTCGTAAAGTAGACCCTGCCTTCACATGAAAAAATTTCCTGCAAAGCGTTCTCTTCATCAAATGGTGTACTTAACTGTTGCTTTTGAACAACAAATGCTTTCATATTGTAAAACCAATAGATAGAACGAAGTTGACGTCACTCAGGTCTTTGTTATTGTCTTTTGACATCCACGTTTATGAGTAATTCTCATTAAACTCAATTATAGATATTATGCTCCGGAAGTATAACAGACCAACACACAAAACTATGTGTAACCTTGAACATTTATAGTCTTTTTAATACAGTTTAGTGAGAATTACTCATAACCGCGGATGGCAAAAAGCAATAACGAAAACCTGAATGATGATAACTTCATACTATCTATAAACGACCAAGATTGCACATAGTTTTGTGTGTTGGTCCGTTATACTTCCGGATGGCAATGTTGTGAGCTTCTTTGCCAAGCGCATACTCTCTATACCGAACAAGGTCAGCCGGGAAATTTCAAAAAGCCAGTTTTCCGGCTTAGCTGGAAAAGTGACATCCCTGAGTCTGGATCAAATATCTGAAAAGTTGTGTTTGCAGCAGTGCCATACGATGCAGTTTGTTTGTGTTTGTGTTCAAGGGTTTTATGGCGTTTGCAACACATGGAGGTTTTATCAGCGCCAGTAAAAATGAGGAAATGGGAAAGTAAAAAAAAAATATATAGATTTACATTTGAAAGCACTTAATAAAAAGTAAGACAAAGGGATTTGTTCGAATAGGGAACACATGTAGATTCACTTAAAAGTCTCATCCAGATACTAGCACAGATTTCCACTAAGAGGAAAGCACTCAAATGCTTACATTATACATTAAAACAACAAATATAACAATGCATAACAGAGGGATGGTTTACAAAGGGGAAAAAATAGCATCTCCCAAAACTGTAACTATACATTTGATTGTTTCACTCTGAGCCACGGACTCCAACGAGGGAAAAGACAAAACCAAGTACCTAATCTCACTCCAAAGAGAGAACGCAAGATGGAAAACAGATATATGGGTATAGAAGAATTTTTATTCTCTATTGTCTTCTGGCACTTTTCTACTCACTTCATATCTTGTTGTTACCAACATAAGTGCCTGCTCCACTCACTTTTCTGAATTAAAAATTCACCCCATATACCGGAGCATACTCAATGTCTCAATTATTTCTATGTTATATGTTTGTGTTGAGAATATTGGCTATTAAGCTTAATTTCTGGCCGACTAACTTGGCGGAGGTTGTGTGTGTTGGACCCGCGATCTCCAGTGGTCGGTACGAGAGAGCTCTAGTAATGACCTGAGTTAGATACGATTTTTTGGGGGATCGTGGATAGCTCATACGGTAGAGTCACGCTCTCACCGGCCAGGCGGAGTTGTCGTACCAATAAGGTCGCGGGTTCAAACCCCACCACCGCCGCGAAAATGTTTTATTCTCTATTGTCTTCTGGCACTTTTCTACTCACTTCATCTCTTGTTGAAGACACAGTAAGTAACCTCCAAGTCCACTGTGGCAGGTCATAAAACCGTACCCAGCAGGCAATGCAGAAAAACTAATTTTCTGGATTAATAATTCCCCCCCCCCCTCTCCCAACTCCCACCCTCAGGTAGGGAATCCGGCCAGGGCCAGTTCAAAATTTAGTAATCCCATCCCAAGACAAAGACAGAAAGCGTGTTGGAAAACAGATGATGGGGAATAGAAGACACAGAAACTGCCTCCCTGCCCACTATGGGAGGTCAGGAACCAAATCCAGAAGGAGGGGATTCCATACACCCTTTAAAACATCGATTTATAAAACCTTAAACACTGAACAATCGACTTAAGGCGATTGGATCATCTTCATTTTATTTAAAATCATGTTGCAAATAAAATAACAGAATGTTAAAATCAATAAACATCTTTACAAAATTATCTTACACGTCTCAAATTGTATATTAAACACAATGCCATTTACTGTAAAAGAAATATACTTGGTCCAAAAATATGTCAATACAATAGTTTTAAAAATATTTTTTTAAAACCCAAACCCAAAAATAGATTCCTTTTATTCATCCAATAGGAAAGTTCTGGCTTAAGGGATCATTTCAAAGGTAAAGCTGAATACAGTGGACGATAGAATAAGATTTAAGAATAAGAAAAAGTAGAATAAGATTTAACCCCTCTCCTTACCAACCATAGGAAAATCGTCACATTCCTTACGATACAACCAACATTTTTTTTGTTTTCAAATTTCTCGAGTACATCATAAGATAAAGAAAATGAACAGTGTGTTGTAGAGAATGTTTTGCTAAAGAAATTATTTATCTCACGAACTTACTGCTATTGTGTTTGATTGATAAAAAATCTGTTTTTGTTTGAGCTGGGTGTGAAGTTTTGGGAAAAATCCTGAAAATGGCTGGTAAGGAGAGAGTCAAGTGTCTTGCTTTGGACAATAGAACAGTACAGTCGCGTCTCTCTCTGATCCGAAACTCCACAATCCGGATGGCTCAATTACATTTGACTGCTTCCCTCTCAGCTAAGGATTCCTGCCAGGACCAGGGTAAAAAATGGGCAAGCTCAATACAGAACAAAGACAAAGAGCATATATGGAAAGGGGAAAACCAGTATAGGGGGTTTGAAGACAACGCAAAAATTACCTCTCCGCCTACCTTGAGAGGTCAGAGGGCGCCACCCAGAATTCATAAAATTCAACAATAAAATAAACGGGACGAAAATATATCATTCATAAAATTAAGAATCAATCAAAACAAATAAAAGAAGTCATGGCAAACCACAAAGTGTTCAATTGGTCAAAAAAAAATTTTTTAAAAAAAATGACTCAGTAATTTTTTAAAAAATGAATGGCGCCTATGACACTTCAAGGCCATTTCAGTGCCAGTAAGTAAGACAGACTAGCACAAGTGATTAAAATATTGTACGTACTACGTAACTCTGATTTTAAAATCACCCCAGAAAAAACAAAACAAATGGAGACTGGTTTAAACATGGAATAGAAAAAAGGCTAAAAATATGGCATGATAATTTTTGTTTGACATAAACAAATACAATAACAATAAAATACATCCGTCTTGGGCAATGCCGTATCCACACAGACCCCATCCCAATAGTATAATATCTATACCAAACAACATAAATATACTATGGAGAGGTGGTTTACCAAAAGCAACAAAAAAAAATAATAATAATTAAAAAACAATAAAAACATTGTTTAAAAAGAAATATTTTTTTCCTTCTTTTTAACAATCTTTTTATTATTAGAAAAGAAAAAAGACTATTAGAAAATAAAAAAGACCATCTCTCACAACAAGGTAGATGCATCTGACTTTTTACCAAATACAGCAAAAGACATAAGCTAGAGCCAGGGCAAAACCATAAGGCCTCATTCCACTGCAAGGACACAAAGTATTAAAAGCCAAAGCCTGAATAGAGACTTAAAACACCTTCAAAATAATTTTTAAAAATTAAAATCAAAGTAAAACCTTATAAAATTAGCATCCGCAGCAAAAGACCGTGAAAAGTGGAAGGAAATGACACGGATGATTAGAAAGGCCTTAAGTCAGTCAGTCAGTAAGTCAGTCACAGGGCAAGGGGGATAGAAGAAAGAGCAGGTAACAGAAACCAGACCGGTCCAAGGGAAACTACTATTACAAATGTATACAGACCGACCCAAGGGAAACTACTATTACAATTGTATACAGACCGCCCAAGGGAAACTACTATTACAATTGTATACAGACCGACCCAAGGGAAACTACTATTACAATTGTATACAGACCGGCCCAAGGGAAACTACTATTACAAGTGTATACAGACCGGCCCAAGGGAAACTACTTTTACAATTGTATCATTTTTTAAAGCAGACTTCTAGTGTAAACAATATGTAAATAAACAAGCAAACAAGTGAATAAATAAATAAATAAATAATAGTAATGCATTGCGAATCAAATTGTAAATGATGTCTCTGTGGATGTCTTTCTATATAAATGCTCATATCTATTCACAATCTATTTAGACTTTGAAAAAAATTACGGATGCAAAAATATTTAAATATATAAATAAACATCCGCATCTTTTAAGTGAGTATTTTAAAGCAGTTTTGCTGTGTATTCAACAAAATAAGTCATAAGAATCTCGTAAACTTTTGCGCACAAGGAATTACATAATGTTCAACAATGTAACAATTATTCGATCAAATATATTTAAATATATACAGTACTTGCGACATTTTTAGGTCATGTCAGTGCCAGTAAAAATATGAAGATAATAGAAAAGTTAAAATATTTAGCTAAAGCTGAGAAGCACTTAAGAAAAAGATATAGTTAAAAGGGGAAAAATTTAACAGAGGTAAGAGGTAGATTCAAGGGCAATGTATTCTTGTAGATTATTTGAAACCATCTAAAAACCCAACACTGTTTTGTTCACAAAATCTACATTCATATGACTAATAAAAAAAAAATTTAAAAACATAACAAGAACCTATATAAGACAAAATATATGATGTAGATATGAGTTATAAGGATAAAACAGAGATGATTTATAAGGATAGAACAGAGATGATTTATAAGGATAAAACAGAGATGATTTATAAGGATAAAACAGAGATGATTTATAAGGATAGAACAGAGATGATTTATAAGGATAAAACAGAGATGATTTATAAGGATAAAACAGAGATGATTTATAAGGATAAAACAGAGATGATTTATAAGGATAAAACAGAGATGATTTATAAGGATAAAACAGAGATGATTTATAAGGATAAAACAGAGATGATTTATAAGGATAAAACAGAGATGATTTATAAGGATAGAACAGAGATGATTTATAAGGATAGAACAGAGATGATTTATAAGGATAGAACAGAGATGATTTATAAGGATAGAACAGAGATGATTTTAAGGATAGAACAGAGATGATTTATAAGGATAAAACGGAGATGATTTATAAGGATAAAACAGAGATGATTTATAAGGATAGAACAGAGATGATTTATAAGGATAGAACAGAGATGATTTATAAGGATAGAACAGAGATGATTTATAAGGATAGAACAGAGATGATTTATAAGGATAGAACAGAGATGATTTATAAGGATAAAACGGAGATGATTTATAAGGATAAAACAGGATGATTTATAAGGATAGAACAGAGATGATTTATAAGGATAGAACAGAGATGATTTATAAGGATAAAACAGAGATGATTTATAAGGATAAAACAGAGATGATTTATAAGGATAGAACAGAGATGATTTATAAGGATAAAAAAAGAGATGATTTATAAGGATAAAAAAGAGATGATTTATAAGGATAAAAAAATGGATGATTTATAAGGATAAAAAAAGAGATGATTTATAAGGATAAAAAAGAGATGATTTATAAGGATAAAAAAATGGATGATTTATAAGGATAAAAAAAGAGATGATTTATAAGGATAAAAAAAGAGATGATTTATAAGGATAAAAAAAGAGATGATTTATAAGGATAAAAAAGAGATGATTTATAAGGATAAAAATGAGATGATTTATAAGGATAAAAATGAGATGATTTATAAGGATAAAAAAAGAGATGATTTATAAGGATAAAAAAAGAGATGATTTATAAGGATAAAAAAAGAGATGATTTATAAGGATAAAAATGAGATGATTTATAAGGATAAAAATGAGATGATTTATAAGGATAAAAAAAGAGATGATTTATAAGGATAAAAAAAGAGATGATTTATAAGGATAAAAAAAGAGATGATTTATAAGGATAAAAATGAGATGATTTATAAGGATAAAAAAAGAGATGATTTATAAGGATAAAAAAAGAGATGATTTATAAGGATAAAAATGAGATGATTTATAAAGATAAAAATGAGATGATTTATAAGGATAAAAATGAGATGATTTATAAGGATAAAAAAAGAGATGATTTATAAGGATAAAAAAAGAGATGATTTATAAGGATAAAAAAAGAGATGATTTATAAGGATAAAAAAAGAGATGATTTATAAGGATAAAAAAAGAGATGATTTATAAGGATAAAAATGAGATGATTTATAAGGATAAAAAAAGAGATGATTTATAAGGATAAAAAAAGAGATGATTTATAAGGATAAAAAAGACCACTCTCTTTCCTTAAAAATAAATGCATCTGACTGTTTCCCTTTCAGAAAAATATTTTAGACAAGATCCAAGTGAAAACAATCGGTGTCATTCTAGAAAAAAAGACATGAAATGATATGGAAAAAAAACAAACAAATATAGGGGGATGGACGTGATAAGAATCAACCGGCCCAAGGAGGGCCAACATTTCTCACTGTACTGTAAGGGGAATTGCACATACCACAAGTTTTTCATAATATATATATAAATCATGATGGCACAGTGATGAATGCAACATTTGCCTCACTCGCGAACAGACCGATATTGATCCAGAGTGCAACGATCCAGAGTGCAACGGAGACTGTTGTTATCTTTTCTAACCCTTCTGACCGGCCTCCAGTTATTAACAGCTTGATCTGATAAGAGCTGCAGCAGAAAGAGCTATGCGATAGAAGAAACACCTATCCGAAGGGTATCAATCAGTTAATTCTGTTATTCTCACGATGATAAACTTTGATTCCATTGGCCTCATTGCTGAGGGACTACTTTGTTTCACAATATGTGCAATTAGTTATGTCAATTTAAAAAAGAAAAAAACTCAAAAAACCTAACACATTTCTCGCTACTTTTTTTTCATAGTCTACCTTTTCATATCTATTACAATATAATATATATATATATATATATTATATATAATATATATATATATATATATATATATATATATATTATATATATTATATATGACATTATAATAATATTCCTGTGGATGATAGATCAACTCTGGGTCACTGCCCCAAAAACTGCATTCCTTGAAAAATGGCGAAGTGATATACTCAAGGACGGGAATTTACAAGCACACCTTTGTATACCTGGGAAATATAGTCCTTACTGTTAACAAGAGGTTTAAATATATGTGCTTATAAGTATGAACAAAAATTTGTCAGCTACTGACATTTCATATATTAGTTAATAAATACATGTAAATGGTGAAGCTCGAAGCCATAAATAACAATGTGAAATGGAATGTAAGCTTCAATTTAATTATGAAAACAGACAAAATGGATGTTTCGGGTTTCCCCTTTATCAACAAACAGGATGAATGAAACACTACAGATGGATGAGATAATGTTTTAGTGGCGTTGTTAAGATGCCACTACCACATTATCTCATTCATCTGTAGTGTTTCATTCATCCTGTTTGTTGATAAAGGGGAAGCCCGAAATGTCCATTTTATCTGTTTTTGTAATTAAATTGAAGCTTACATTCAATTTCACATTGTTATTTATTTCTTAATAAATATACTATATTACAAAGTGAAAGCTCTCTTTTAATTGTTGGTATAAAAAAAATATAATGCAAATATTGTTGCTGGAAGCTCGAAGAAATGAATGACAAAAGTCCTATGGAATGGAAGCCTCAACATAATTAATGAAGACAAATATGTGTCAGTGCATGACATAATCAGTTGGAAGGTGAAAATTTTGTATTTGTATTTATTTTTTTTTTCATTTTCTGAAAGAATATTCTCCCCAGAGCATTTTAATCTTTATTTGAAGTAAATTGGGTGATTTATCATGACGTTATGGTCCGATGTATGGGAAAGGTATCCAGCAACTTTTCTCATATTTCATACTTTTTCAACTTGACTAGGTGTAAAAAAATATTTAGAAATGAAATTAAGCTTTGATATTTCCCAAAAACGTACAAAAATGGTTGATTTAATCATTTATGGCAAGAATTCATTTTTGATAAAAATTGACCTTCTAACTAAACTTGGCAATATCTCAGTTCAAACCTTTTCACCATCCAACTGATTATGTCATTCACTGTAACATATGTCAGATATCAAATCTGTCTTCGTTAATTAAATTGATACGTCCATTCCATTTGATTTATTGTCATTTATTTGTGAGCATAAATAAGGCACATTAGATTACACAATGTACAATTGAAAACTTTTCATCACTTTAGTGTCGTTCATACGCTCAAAATGTTTCAGTGAAGGAAAAAGAGATTAATCAGGACACATCATTAACTAAGCTCTGATTATATTATTTTTAAATGGTTAAAAGTGAAAATTGATAGGTGGGTTTACTGAAATGAATAAAGCTCAAAAGAAAAACAGTTGGGTTTTTTTTTTGGGTTCTTTTTAACATTCAAAATAAGACTGTATCAAATATGGGTACAAGAGATGAAAAAAAAAAAAAAAAAAAGAATTCTTTTATCTATTCAAGAATAGGAATAGGATTAAAAACATTTCAGTTATACAAATATTTCACCTAATCCTGAGTAGTTAAACCCTTTACACTTCTAGGTGGAAACGCCCTTTATATGAAAGCTATTGCACCTGCTCTCTTATTGAAAATGGAAAGAGATATAAAGCCAGCCGCCATGATTTAATTAACTTATAATCCTATAAATCTGTCAAGGATTGGAGAACCATAGAAATGTGACCCACCGTGTCGGGCTGGTATTATGAAAGAATGAAATGGGAGAAGAAAATTGAGATTGGAGTCAGAACAATCCAAATTAGGACAAGTAACTCCTTTTGAAGATTTGAGATGCAAACCTTGCCATCCTCGTGGAGACATTTTTTGTGTGGCTATATGTAGTCTGGTGACTTTCGCCCTCAGAGCAGCGCATAGTTGAGTCCTTGGAAAAAGGCTCTTTACTCACAAAATTCTCACTGTACTCATGTGTAAAATGAGTACCAGTGTTTTCTTTGTCCTCAGAAATTGTAATATCGCAGCATAACAGCTTTTATGTCTCATCATACATGTTAAGTGTTGCTATTGGTTAGGAACATTTTGTTAAGAGCTTTGAGCACGCTAAGTGGATATTAACAATAATAATAATAATAATAATAATAATAATACTTCACAATTATATAGCGCCAACATTTCATGCAATATGAGCTCTATTGGACTATATAAATGCTCTATTTTTTTTGCTTTTTGTTATTGTTTTTTTAAAACTTAAACATTTTAAAGTTAGTTCAAAATTCAATTTTTAACAAAAGGTTCATCTCAACATAAGCTTAATACCAGTTTGAGGCAATAGGTCACAAATGAAGATCCAAAATCTTTTCAACAATCAAACCTCATTTATCATCGCCGACTTCCTGTATT
This sequence comes from Berghia stephanieae, assembly GCF_034508935.2. Lineage (NCBI taxonomy): Eukaryota > Metazoa > Mollusca > Gastropoda > Nudibranchia > Aeolidiidae > Berghia > Berghia stephanieae. The sequence continues at coordinate 38,831,180 of NC_088370.1, read as the reverse complement.
TGGTTGACATGGGAAGGCATGGATTCGTATTCAACACTGTACCTATGATTGCTCCCTTCACCCTCCTTCGTAACCCCTCTCACGGCTGAGGGACGAGCCCAGGCCTGCTCCTCGCCCTCAACAAAGATGAGGTATATCACACACCCTACGACGCATATGCCAGCGTTGATGAAGAAAATCTTGTGCCATTCTTCCATCGTTTGCTGTGGGGAAAAAATATACAAAACTATTAGAATACAATATTTTGAGATAGACTTGCATCCTATCCAAAAGGTGACAAACAATAATTTCCTCAGTTTAGGGACAAACTCATGTTATATCAACCTCACAGTTTCTAAAAAAACGACTAAACGACTCTTACCAGTTTTGTGGTTTTATGGTATGATAATCGCCTTTGGACTAGTAGGTCCTTGGTACAAAACTCACTATAAAAGGGGCAAATTTGAGTATTTGGAATAAGCTCTTATCTCACTGTCTTCTTCTTCTTCTAGGTTCCATGCCTGGTCCAGGCTTCGGATACTGCATGAATTATCTCTCTCCATTCCTCCCTGTCTCTTGCCTTTTCAAACAGCTCCTGGATTGTTAGGCTGGTGAAGCCCTTCAGTTGGTCTATGAGTGTTTTTCTTTGTCTCCCCCGGGCGCGTTTACCAGGTATTTTTCCACAACTTGCCAGGTATTCATTCTTATCTTTCCTTACTATGTGTCCGAAAAAGGATAGTTGTCGATCCACTATTAAGGGCATTAGTTTCCTTTGTTGGTATGTTTGTTTTAGCACTTCTTCGTTCGTTTTGTGTGCAGTATACGATATTCTCTGCATCCTTCTCAAGCACCACATTTCAAAAGCTTCAATGTTCTTTTGTGTTTCTGCATTTGTAGTCCAGCTTTCGCATCCGTATAACAAGATTGGCCACACGTAGCACTTCAAGACTCGGAATCTAATCCCGAACGACATCTGTTTGTTTTTCAAAATGTTTCCCAGGTCCATGAAGGCCTGTTTGGCTTGAGTTATTCTTGCTCGTATGTCTCGGTTACATCTTCCATCTGTTGTCACTCTTGAACCTAGGTATTTAAAACTTTCTACGTTGGTAAGTTGCTCGCCGTGAATCGTTATATTGCAGGTGTTGTTGTTTTCGGGGTTTTTCTGTATTACCATGCATTCCGTTTTGGTGATATTCACTTCCATTCCCTTGGCTTCACTATCTACTACCACTTTGTCAACAATCTTTTGAAGTTGGATTTCTGATGTTGCAATGAGTACCGTATCGTCTGCGTATCTTATATTATTTATGTTGTGACCTCCCACTTTTATTCCCTCCATATTATTTATGCCCCTCATGATTGTTTCTTGGTATAGATTAAACAGATCTGGTGAGGCAACACACCCTTGACGGACTCCTTTCTTAATAGGAATGGAATTTCCTGTAGAGTTTCCGATTTTGATAGATGCCTGCTGGGTGTAGTATAATGTTTGCATGAGTCTGAGGTCTTTCTCATCAGCGCCAATGGAGTGCAGTTGTTTTAGTATTTCTTCGTGGCGTACTCTATCAAAAGCTTTTTTGTAGTCGACAAAACAGAGGTATAGTGGGGTCTGAACCTGTATAGCTCTTTCACTTAAAACACGGAGGAGGTATATTGCGTTCCTTGTCCCTCTGTCAGGTTGGAATCCATATTGTTCTTCTGCGATTTCGGGGTTAATCTTATTCCTTAGCCTGTTGATAATTATACGCAACAGTATTTTGTTGATGTGGCTTATTAAACTTATAGTTCTAAAATTTTCGCATCTGACTGCACCTGCTTTCTTTGGTATTGCTATGAAAATAGAGTTACAGAGATCTTCTGGAATTTTCCCAGTATTGTATATATTGTTGAATAATATGTGAAGTTCATCAATTGCTAGATCTCCTAGGCTTTTTAATACCTCTACAGATATTTCATCAGGGCCTGTTGCTTTACCATCCCTCATTCGTTCCATGGCATGTTCAATTTCACTTTTGGTGATGTTTGGTCCGCTTAATGGTTCTTTGAATTTCAGTGGTGGTTCATTTCTATTTGGATCATTGTACAGTTCGCCTATGTATTCTACCCATCGGCTTTCTATATGTTGTTCTTCAAATAGCAGTTCCCCTTGTTTGTTTTGGATACAACTTCCTGCTGCTTTGCTTTTCCTTTTCCCTGATAGTTCTTTTATTCTTTGGTGAGCTTGTTGGGGTTGGGTTTGTATTCTCTTTCGATTTCGCAGCATTTCCAGTCTAGATAGTTCTCATGTGCCTCGATGCATTTGGATTTAATGTGGTTGTTCAATGTTTGGTATTCTGCAGACCCTCTGTTGCATTTTCGTCTTTCTTCAAAAGGTTTAGAATTTCATTTGTCATCCATTCCTTTTTGCTGTTTATTTGAGCTATTGGTAAATGCTTTTCTGCAGTTGCTTTGACACACTTTTGGAATATATCAAATTGTTTTTCACATTTTTCATTATCAGGTTCACTTTGGCTTTGTATCATGAGTGCATTTTCAAATTCTTCTCTCATTTTTGTTTGTATGCCATTGTCTTTGCATAACCTGTAATCCCTCTTTATTCTACCAGCTGTTCTCTGAATAGCTTTAAACTTTATCCTTATTGTACAAACAACTGGGACATGGTCACTGTCTACATCGGCGCCTGGGTAGGTTTTGCAATTTAATATGCCATTTCTGAATCTTGATGATACTGCTATAAAGTCTATCTGGTTCCTTGCTCTGTCCCCTGGTGATTGCCATGTCCAGGTTCTTCTTGGGTGTTGTTGAAACCAGGTGTTTGAAATCATTAATTTATTTGTTCTACACCAATCTGCCCAGATGTTTCCTCGTTCATTTCTGTCTCCGAGTCCATGTGGTCCGATTATGTCACCATCTCTGCCTCTGCCAATCTTAGCATTTAGGTCCCCCATTACCATAAGGACTTCTTGTGATTTACACATTCGTTTTGCTTTGTCTAGTGAATGGTAAAACTCTGTCATATCTGCATCTGTCGCCTCTTCTGTTGGTGCATAAACTTGAATAATATTGGTGTCAACTACAGGTCCTCTTAGCTTAACCAGCAAAACTCTGTCTGAGATTGCTACGTGCCCTTTGTAAAATTTGGTTGATTTTTGGTCTAAGATCATCCCTACTCCTTTTTGGAAAGAGGTTCCACCACTCCATATGATCTTATATGTCATGTTGTTTTCTTGTTTTGACATGGTTCCCTGCTCTTTCCATCTCATCTCTGCCAGGCCAAGAATATTTATTTGGAGCCGTTTCATTTCTTTCAGAATGTTGTTTAGTTTTCCTTTTTGGGCACAGGTCCTGACATTCCATGTCCCAATTTTGGTTTTGTCACATTTGTTAAATTTATTTCGCCTAGTAACTGGCTGACAGTTCGGTGTGACCTGACGAACATCACGCTCCCAACCGAGCGAGGCAGCAGTCATCCGTGAAAACATGCTCCCCTTTACGCTGTCACCGTTTAACTTTTTGGACTTATTCATGCAGTTAACTCGGCAAAGTTACAAGAATGGTTTGCCATTGCCTATTCTTGTCGCCCTCTGCAGTTGGCCAGCTTGACCTGTTACCGTTCGACACCACGAGGAGGTTGCAGTAGGGCTTGATGATGATCTATCTTTGCAGACTTGGCATCATCCATTTGTCGAACTATATATCTCACTGTATTCAGGTGTAAAATGAGTACCTGGTCATTGTCTTTGTTGAAAACAAATTTGTAATATGCCTTTACATGCGTCATGTCTCATCCTGTATGTTAAGCGTTGCTGTTGACGAAAGACCCCTTGTAAAGTGCTTTGGGCATGTTTAGTTAGTGCTCACTGATGATGCAACAAGCACGTCGGAAATAAAAGCTTGACTGGGCATGGCTACTGCAGCAATGGCAAGACTGAATAGATTCTGGAAAAGCAACATAAACTTCGAGACAAAGCTTAAACTATTTAGTTCTCTGATACTGTCTGTACTCCTCTATGGTTGCGAGGCCTGGACCATGAATGCTGACACAGAAAGGAGAGTTCGTGCATTCCAGCTCAAAACTACTAAAAATATCATATTTGGAACATAGGACCAATATAAGTGTTCTGGACGAAGTAAAAGACTGGCAGGAAGGCAAGAACCACTACTTGCAATGATAAAGAGAAGGAAATTGTCTTGGTTTGGTCACCTCGTAAGACACGAAAGCTTATGCAAGACAATATTGCAGGGCACAGTAGAAGGCAGCCGAAGAAGAGGAAGACAGAGGGAAGTGTGGCAGGATAACATTAAATATTGGACAGGATTGACTAGGAACAATCTAATGAGGAAGGCCCAAGACCGTGATGAGTGAGGTCGAATCGTGAAGTCTGCACCCCGAGAGTCCCCCTCGACGACCAACCGGTTATGGGATAGAGTGAGAGTGAGTGAGAGTTAGTGGATATTGGGTGTAATCAATCACATGATCAGAAAATTTGACTTTGGGTGAATTCCAGAAAACACAGCATTTTCATAGAGTCCTATTTTTGAAGGGTTTTTTTAAAGTGTGTTTGGTACAATGTATTCTCTCATTAACTGATCTTATGATATTTTCTAAAATAAATAAATAAAAAAATAAAAAACTTTCCTTCATTCATCCCATTTGGGAAATTTGCCTCTAGGGTCTATTCCAAGGGAAGACTGGAATAACCCAGGCGTACGCCGCAAATTGAGCTAGGGCGAGGTGACTTGCTCAAGGTCACACAGCACAGTGGCGGGTGAGTGAACTCGGTACCTTTCAGTTGCGAAGCAAAGACCGTACTGTTGACACGCTGTCCCTTATGGCCAGTTTACAAAACAGGTGTATGCTAAGCAATAAGGCAATTCTAAAATATAACTTACGTCATTGTTGGTCAAAATTCCAACAACAGCTGGTGCCAGAAAACCAGGAATAGTGGCAGTGGCGTTAGTGAGACCCATAAGAACACCTGGAGAAAGGAGAACACAATATTCAAAGAAATAATGATCATGATCCAAAAATCTCATATCTTTGCAAGTGTTTTTGATTGTTTGTTTTAAAGGGTTTTACGGCGTTTGCAACAAATTAAGGTCATATCAGCCCAGCAAAAAGGAAGAAATTGGGATAGTAAAAAGTTTTAGAATTACAACTAGATTCCAAGAGCACACTATCAATGTACTTAGTTTGAAATCACCTAAAAGTCTCATCCAGACACAAGCACAGGCCCCTACTAAGAGGAATACACTCAAATGTTTACAAATCATATATAGGATGTAAACAAAACATAATACAGTGCATAAGAGAGAGATGATTTACAAGACAAAACACAATATAATCTCCAAAAATTCTATACATTTGACTGTCTCCCTCTCAGTTAGGTTATCTGGCCAGGGTCAGGACAAAACCAAGCAATCTCATTCCAAGACACAGACAGCAAGCATGGTGGAAAACAGATATAAGGGGGATAGAAGACACAGTAAGTGCCTCCCTACCCACAATGGGAGATCAGAAGCCCCACCCAGAATTTTGCAAGTGTGGTTTCATGTTGAGGTCAACTATAATATTATCATACGGATGGTTAAATCTTAAAGACAACATGTTTATGTGTATATTTATAAAAAGTGAATTGAATTAGTCTCACCTGCAAATCGTGGCGCAATGTCCAAATGATTGGCATTGAATCCGCCATAAACGAAACCACTGATTCCCACAGATAAGGTTAGGAATGTTATAACAAGCAGGTGGTCACATCCTACATAGCCTGACACAACAAGCAGGCCTCCTGGAAAAATTACTCCTGAAAATAAAGAGATGAATATATATATTTTTTTTTTTTTTTGAGGATCTCCAAAAAGGAAAAAATAATGAATAAATGAATGAATGAATAAATAAATAGATAAATTGATAAATAAATAAATGAATAAATAAATAAGAGATGAAATAGTCAGAAAAGATAAGGCAAGCACCAAAAATCCTAGAAATAAATGATCTAGCTAACGGTGGTGACCGATATTGTAAGAGTCCTGGTAACAAAGAGGAAATCTTAGGGGCAACCTGCTTTTTAAAAAATGGAAACTTGGTTACAATAGCTTGCTGGGGGAATAAATGATGCATCGTGAAGTGCATTGAGCATGGTGAATTGAGGTAAATGGTCATATTCATCTATTTTGACTGATTTTCAAAAACAATACATGTTTTTTCCTGTATATCAATACCCAATGATCTGGATTTTATCGGTAAAAACCAGTGACACTGTATAGGTCGTCCTTTAGAATCTAAGGCTCATGGAACCAGACTTCATTCTGGTTTTAGAAATGTCAAATGGACTGTCATACTGATTTTTTACTCCTTGGATAGGACATGGATGGAAAAGCACTTCCTACTAGATATAGCACAACCACCTAGTCAATCACAGCATTGTGGACGAGGGATTTGTGAAAAAAACGTCAACTGAACCTGGGACAAATGCTGGTTCCTTTATAGGTGTGGAGAGTGCTTTATCAACTGAGCTATCAAGCTCAAGATCATCTTAACAACGCCACTACCACATTATCTCAATCATCTGTAGTGTTTCATTCATCCTGTTTGTAGGTAAAGGGGAAACCTGAAACGCCCATTTTATCTGTTTTCGTAATTAAATTGAAGCTTACATTCAATTTCTCACTCAAGGTAAGATTGAAGACGCTCAATCTTACCTTGAGTGAGGCAAAGTTCTGTGCCAGGGACAGAAGATAAAAGAGTGCTTTTGAGGCCCTATGCTTTCATTCAATTTCATATTGTTATTTTTATTGAAATTATCAAATTAGTTGGGAGGTAATTAGCTGTAGAGTTAACAAACACAAACATGCATCCATTTCTGCAAAATATCAAGGTTAAAGAAGATTATATTACTTGAAATAATTTACAAACAAACAAACAAACAAACAAAAATGGAATAATTTATTAAAAGTCAAACAAACCTATGAAGTTAAAAACTCGGCGTGTATTTTTAGTGGACAAATATCCGTGAGATCTGATATAATCCGCAGAAATTCCACAAATGTTTTGAACGATCCACATGACTAGATAGGGTAGGGCTGACAAGAAACCGTTCTGGGGACAGATGAGCAAAAAAAAGAGGAGAAATACATTAGACATAACAATAATATGTCTTTATTGTCCTAAAAATTGTGGCAATTTGTCGTCTGGTTATACATTTATAACAAAAAAACATAATATATTGACATATATACAAACATATGCACACTAGTAACATCGTAGTCATCTTCTCCTTTTAATGAGACTCTCCAGACTCCACTTCAGCTCCCGTCCTCAGGTTCTCAATTGAATTTGTGTTTGGCCAGAATAACTTGACGATTTGTCGTAAACATTTGTTTTGGAATACTTCAAATCACCTCATTGTCAAAAAACATTGACCAATGATCTCAAACTTCAAGCTCTGCTTAGCATCAACCATGGACCTCAGTAACATTTGAGACATGGCATCAAATAGACAGGATATAGAGATTCCTCTGCACAGAGATAGGAGAAGGCTGCTAAGGT
>NC_088370.1:38806149-38818649 GCF_034508935.2 Berghia stephanieae | reverse complement strand
TTTCCACAACTTGCCAGGTATTCATTCTTATCTTTCCTTACTATGTGTCCGAAAAAGGATAGTTGTCGATCCACTATTAAGGGCATTAGTTTCCTTTGTTGGTATGTTTGTTTTAGCACTTCTTCGTTCGTTTTGTGTGCAGTATACGATATTCTCTGCATCCTTCTCAAGCACCACATTTCAAAAGCTTCAATGTTCTTTTGTGTTTCACTACATTCACTACACAAGACCCAAAACACCTCCTGATATACACACATAGGAAACCTCTCTGTAACGACATCCCTCTATAACGACACGTTTTTCCGGTCCCGACAATGTCGTTATATCGAGGTTGCACTGTATCTCAAATGTCTCCATACATAAAGACAGACTTAAGACACTATATGGATTCAGGGATACTGCTCTTGACTGGTTTTCTTCTTACTTGTCCCCTATCTTTTGGTGTACAGGGTTCAGGTCTGGGACCCTCTTTATTCACCCTCCATATCAGACCATTAGGTGAAATTATTTCCAATTATTTTATTGAGTTCCATTTTTACACAGACACCCAACTACTGTTTCCCATTAATACCGACAACTATCTCAATGTTATAATGGATATAGAAAATTATATCTCTGAGATAGTGACTGGATGTATTGCAATAAACACAGGTTACATGAAAACAAAACAGAGGTTTTGCAAATCACAAGACGTGGCCACCTGGACCTTTCCACGCTTAACCTGAATCTTTCTGAATGTTACTGTTTAATTCCCACCACTAAGGGGCCTGTAAGAAACAGAAGTTTTATCTGATACCAAATTAAACATGTCTGCTCATGTCACTAATGTAACTAGATCCTACAATCTTTATCTTGGATATATTGGTGCTATTAAAAGTCTTCTTGATATTAAAACTACAAAACTTCTGGTTGTCTCTTTGATTTTTAGCCGCCTTGATTATAGGGAATGAGATTAGCGGAAGAAGGGGGAGAAGTTATTTGTAAACAAACCAACTACAAGCCAAGCGCTCCAAATAAAACATTTATTATTTATATTTCTGTACAAAAATGCATATCATAATCAACGTTATGCATTTTTGTACAGAAATATGAATAATAAATTTTGTATTTCAAGCGCTTGGCTTGTAGTTGGTTTGTTTACAAATAACTTCTCCACCGGTGACATCCAAGCAAGGGAAGCTACTCTTCCGCTAATCTCATTCCCTATTGCAATAGCTTACTCTATGGTTGTGATAATAATGTCATTATTCGACTCCAAAAGATACAGAACAAAGCAGCTCGATTGGTAAAGTTATCTAAAAAGCGCAAGCAAATCACCCTCATTTTAGAGGACTTACGCTGGCTACCTGTAAAGTTTAGAATTGAATTTAAAATACTTACACACGTTTTCAATTGCTTAAATAATTCTGCTCCTGTTTACCTTCAAGAACTTATCCACCTTTATGAACCCAGTCGAAATTTAAGATCTGCTAATCTAAATCCCCTAAGATAACCCCCAAAATCATTAGTTTTTCATGAGAAATCCTTTGACCACCACGCCCCCCGATTTCATCATTGAAACTAAAAATAGTGAAAAACTATTAACTTTTAGAAAATGGTTAAAAACCGAGCTTTTCTTCAGGGCATATAATTTGGACTCTTAGTACGCATTTTATTATAATATATTATTTTATCATCATATTTATGTGGTTTTTAACATGTCAGTTCTATATTTGTGTATGACACATGATGTGTTGATGTAAAGTGCCAGTGAGCAATTCTTAATTGGAACTAGGAGCTATATAAATTCATTTTATTATTATTATTATTTTCATAATTACCTGCATATGTAAATGAAACCAATCTGCTTCTCTCCCACATAGGCGCCCATCTGCCCCACATGGCATGCATGGCAGGGAAGGTCACACCCTGAAATGAGAAAAGAAATGAAAATGATGATGATGATGATATAACAATGATTTAATATTTTTTTACCAGTTTTCTTCTATAACTCACCCACCCCCTCAAGCCTCTATGCACGATTGGGAGCTGGGAGGAACATCCCTCTAAATCTTTTTATTATAATTATTATTTGATATAGCGCCAGTATCCACAAATAGTGCTCAGAGGTGCTTTACAATAGTTTTTTTGGTATCAAACAAGTTCATTCATTCGACTACAAAATCACCACAACAGTCACACACACACACAAAAACACACACACACACACACACACACACACATACACACACACACACACATCTTGTTCGAACTTCTCATAGAATCATGAAAAGCAGAATGAAAAAGATTTATAGTTTCTTTGGTCAAAATTATCAAAATTTGATCAACTTTGAACCTCTACTGATAAAATTTAGTACTCGCTGGATTCCAGCGTGGCAAATTCCAGCATGCTCTGCAAAATGATACACTGGGACTGGGTGACCGAATTTAATTTATAAAATAAGGGGGGGGGGGGGGGGGGGGGGCGAAGTGGCTGTGTGGTTAAGGCATTGTACTGTGATCCGGAAGGTCCCGGGTTCGAGCCCCGCTTCAGGCACCTTCATTTTTTTCCTTGAGCAAGATTATTAACTCCCAATTTGCTCACTTGAACAGCAGAGGTGATTCCTGTTGACATCAGTCATTCTAACTATACCCCATCATGGAATGCCTAGGCGACGGGATCTTTATGGTGCCGTTGCGAATGGGTGTCATTTATTTTTTTTTAAGGCGTGCACCTCCAATGGGCATCGGGTTTCAGCACGCTCAGATTCGAGCACATTTTTTTATTCTCCTGCAGACCTGCCTCGTACTACGATAAATAAGTAGAAATACACACTTTTGGCTCCAGCTACAGAACATTCGCTTCTTTGACTCAATCAATCTTATTGAAAAGGAAAGTTTAGTTCCTAAGAACCAATGTTTAGGCCTATGGAGCATTGTTGGGATCATGCTAAGGGTAAATTATTTATTTCTAAAGCTACTTAAAGTGATATTTTCTTTTTTCCCTTGGAAACTACGAATTTTTGAAAATTCTGCTCCTGACAGTGTGTTAAAATTCTGCAAGTACCTACTGTATATCCGAAGTGTTGCAAATCTGAATCTGAATCGCTATATAAAAAAGAGCCCAATATTACAAACGTCCAACTATTCTAATTCACTCTCTAACAATAAAACAGAATTATATCCGAAAACGCTTTTAATTGTAAAGAGCGAAGTAATCCTCAGAATAAAGGAAATTTATTACCAATTTCCTTCATCTGGTATATTGTCAGAGAACGAAAAACGCTGAAAATTGAATTTTGATCTTAAAATTTTAGGAAATAGAGATTTTATTTTTGTTTATATTAGATGCCCCAAACTTTGTATTTTTAATGAAAGAAAAAAAGCCAAAACAACTCAATTTTGTGTATTATTATTTTGATTTAAATTTCAATTTTAACATTTGATTCACCCTCATTATTATCATTATTGTTATTATTATTATTATTATTATTATTATTATTATTATTATTATTATTATTATTATTATTATTATTATTATTATTATTATTATTATTATTATTATTATCATTATTATTATATTGGTCCAACCTCTCCGATTCCTTCCAGTATCCTGACCATAATTAAGAGATAGACGCTTGTTCTTGCTGCTACTGGAGTGACTAAGGTCAAGACCGCAGTGCACAACACTCCCAATCCAAAGAGAGACTTTCCTCCAAAACGAGCGGCTAGATATCCACCTGGAATCTGGGTCAGGATGTAACCGTAGAAAAACGACCCCAGCACAGATCCCTGGGTCTTCTCATCCCAGTTAAATTCTCCTGTCTGGGAAACATTTAAAAAATTACTGCATTATCCTTTTTAAAAGTGCATAAAATAACCTTACCTCTTGCCTTAGAAAGCATCGCTATCTCAAGGTTCAAAACCCCTTGACTGAAAAACTGGCCAAAATAATAACACAATCTGAAAAGGCAGCTGAATCAAAGCTGAAAATTACAGAACAGTCTTTTTAAAATTAATAATGTGCAAAAACTGCAAGGAGATGAAGTACACAGCAATGTTATAAATAGATCATCTAGAATGCTACAAAGTACTTAAACTGGACCAGCTGTCATAGTTTTCAGTAAAGAAAACAGTGAATCGCAGTTGATAACAGCCATTGATGAAATCAACTGTTTAAATAGAAATTATTTTTATAATTGCTCTGTTTTGTTTTAAAAGTCGAAATGATGAAGCACCTGACTAAATTAAAAGAATGTTAGAAATAATATATGTACCAAATAGGAATTTACGACCCTCAACTTACAAAACGAAGCTTACTCTTAGAAATAATTATAATTATAAATTTTATGATGGCCGTTCCTTTACCCACAATGGACCCTCTGTGTGGAATTACCTGCCCAGAAGTATAAGAGTAGGATAGTTTTAAATCATGATAAAAGCACTACCATTTTATCGTTACATTGTCATGATATTGATACGATATTACATACACAGCTATTGATATCAATGTGGTATACGTTTTACAAATTTAAATTTTGTATATTTATTTGTAACGTGCATTGAGCATCACACAGTGATGAAACTGCGCTATATAATGTTGTGTATTATTATTATTATTATTATTATTATTATTATTATTATTATTATTATTATTATTATTATTATTATTATTATTATTATTATTATATTATTATTATTATATTATTATTATTATTATTATTATTATTATTATTATTATTATTATTATTATTATTATTATTATTATTATTATCAAATGCAATAGAGATTTCTCTACTAAAGCTTTTGATAAAATAGACAATAAGGATCTTCTACTAAAACTCAAAATCTATGGAATTAATTGTTATTAAAGGAATACCAACATATCAATACTAAGCGAAATCAAATAAAATATAATCTAAGCCATCAGAGTATGAATATATGAGTATGAATGTTCAAATATTCCTCCATCACTCTTTTTTTTAGTATTCCTCTTATAGAATGGGTCCAACTGTGCAATAGGATGAATAAAACTAATGGGGTCATCTTTAGAACTTGATTCTCCAGTCAAGTCCTTAACAATCTCATTGTTTCTGGATTTTTGATTTTATTTTTTTCCCCTCCTGAAAGGTGAGTGAAAACAAATGCTTTAGGCTACACCCCCGACCCCCGACCTCCCAAACACCCATAAACCACACATGTTCAAGGCACTCTTTTGTTCTCTGACAATTAAATAATCACTGATATAAAACACTGTAATTAAGAAATGTGCTACATGTCAATGGTATTTTCTTGTATAATACACTGGAATCAGAGACACAGTACAAAAGCAACTCGCATCATTCAGTGACAATTCCTCCATGACCTCTTGTTGCTATGACTGGCAAGATTTTTACTATTATCTTATAGTATGATTCCCAGCTAATTCAATCAACACACAGTGCTTACACCTTTGAAAATTACATCAGTTATAATATATGTTATTAAAACTAGTCAAATGGTTACATTTCTACTATCAACTGATCTTGAACCTACGACTCATAGCCAACTCAAGCACTTGCCTATCTCCTGAAGCAATGAGCCCCACAGATCCTGAGAGCAACTCCGAATGAAAAAAATGTATAGTGCCATCAGGTGTTGCAATGCAATTTTCCAACATCAGTGTGTCAAAATATTGTGATAAAAACATGTACTCAAGGTAGGGGGGGGGGGGGGGGGGTCCTGACAGCTCAGTTGCTCGAGCACTCACTGCAAATGCAAACAGGTCGGGATCGATCCCAGGTGCAGTCGAGATTTTACTCTGACCCCCCTACACCCAGCAGTGAATGGGTAACTGAGTCTGTTAGATCTGTCGCAGTACTTTGCGATAGACTAGCATCCTATCTAAAGGGTAGCAAGCAATTGCTATTGTCCGTTTCACGCTATAGAAACTGGGATAAACTCCGGCTCCACGGGCCTGGTGGCTCTGAATGACATCTACTCTTTAAGCATGGGACTGGCCTATTTGTCTGTTTGACAAGTCAGTACTAATGGTAGCTATGGAATTTATTAAGATTTGTTTGTCAGTTGAACGGAATTAAATAGTCAAGGGGGCGGAACTGGGTTAAATGGCAGGGAATATTCTTATTGGTTAATGCTTAGTAATGCTCGAAACATCAATGAATATGATATTTGTGAGAAACTCTGTCCAGGAGGAAAAATGTATGAAAACGTCTAATGTATGTATGAATGGATGTCAGTTAAACATGCAAGATAAATTCCCTTTATTCATCCCAAGGGGGAAATTTGTCATTAGGGTCTGTCTTCAAAAAAGACCAAAAATAACTCATTTATCATCTACAAAGCAAAGTGACCAATAGGGTAAAAAAAAAATTCCCACTGAAATGTAAACAGCAGAGTTTGAAACTAGGTTTATGTATTGATAATGCCTTTTTCTACTCAGCCACCTCGATTTTATTTACATTGTGCGGCTATGTGGTCTTGTGGTATGGCACTCGCTTTCAGATCGGAAGGTGCTGGGTTCGAACCTCGCTCGGTGCATAATTGAGTCCTTGGAAAAGGCTTTTTATTCACATTCTCTCACCGTCAATTTTTTTGGTTGTTTTTTGGGGGTTTTTTTACATTGCGATAGATGTCTCTGAACAACATTTCAATCTAATGGACTTTACAGGACTACAATTTGATGAAGTTATCTGGCTATGTCATCTACTCAGTGGAAAGTATTGGGTTATTGGACAAAGCGATGGACTATGAGAGTAGGAGTGTTTTCACTGGTAAAAAAATTATGTTTCATGAGAGTTTTTAGTTATTAGTTATTGCACATAGTGGTCTATTGCAAGGAGGGTTAACTCTCTCCTTACCGATCATTTTCAGTATTCTCCCAAAATGGCAGGCGTACCAAGCATAAGAATGGATTTTTTTTAATCCAAACAATATCTCTACAAAACAACTTTATGCTCTTATTAATTAAACAAAGATCATTTTTCAAAGTTTGTGATGTACAAAATAAATCTGAATTTTTAAAAATGTATATTCTGTCGTAACAAATATGAGGATTTAGCTGCAGGTGGTAAGGAGAGGGTTAAGAGGCAGTGACAACTACAGCATCATTGTAATACAATTTAGGTATCAATAATATGAAATTATTTTCTTTACGTTCTTATCACTTGTGCTGTTGGCATTGGGATCAGGACATTCGTGAGCATTTGTTTTGTTGTTGTCATCAGAAGAGTTGACCATGGCAACCATAGCAACGCTCAAGTTGACACGTAAACAATACACGTTGACGAATCCAAGAAAAGCCATAATCGCTAAAGCCTTTCTGGCAGCAATGCAATGGGGCTCTGGCAAGGGAGAAAACAAAAGCAAATTTTAGATGTCTTTTTTTTTTTTTGGTTGTTTTTTATAAAAAGTTTTCATAGGTGGGAATTGGAAATAACAGTTTTAGAAGGAAATCTGAAAGAAACAAAAAAAACAAAAACACAGAGCATTTATATAACGCAATAGCCACTCAATAAGCTCAAAGCTCTTTACAAGGTGTCCCTGACCAACAGGCATATGTAGCATATAGAACGAGACATGACGCCTGCTATTTTCTTTTGGACAGGACAACGCTGTTAAAGGCCAGGTATTCATTTTACACCTGAGTACGGTGAGAGAATGTAAGTAAAGATACTATTCCAAGGACTCAACTACGCGCAGAGTGAGGCTCAAACTCAGGACCTTCCGATCCAAAAGCGAGTGTCATACCACAAGACCATATAGCTGCACATGTATGGGTATTTGGAATCTATAAACACATACTATTCTAGATTAGTATAAAATTGATAAAATAACAAACCAACAAATGAAAAAAAAAAAAAAAAAAAAGAAAAGAAATATAATTTGCGGGTGCCCAAACTCACCAATATAACCCTTGTCCTTGGAACGATGAGAATGAGAATGAGATTTCTCTATAAGATTATCCTGTTCATTATAATCCTGCACTGCCATTGTGTGTTCGATTGTTGTACTCATGTAAATTCCTCGCTTCTGTGACCGGGGAGAATTTCCTGGATCCAAAGGGATCTTTTGACAGAGTTGGAGGTGATGGGTTGTTTTGTTGTTGTTTATTCTTTTAAGCCCTAAGTTTAATCCTAATATTGTAGACGTATGATTATCACAGCTTTTGAACTATTTTTTGAACAATTTTGATGTAAGTATTGAATAAAAATCACAGTCACAAATATTTGAAGGACAGGCTTGATGTTGTTCTTTCATTTCTCCATGCATTTGTTTTTCAAACTTCAAAATTCAACCCCATATTCTTTTTTGTTCACATGGATAATGGTCGACATATCAAGATAGAAAGATTTCTATTTGCTGACGTCAAAAATCTCTTGTTTTTTTATCTGTAACGAGAGAGCCATAGAAATATATGAAGCAAACCACAAAAGGAGAAGGTGAAGAAATAAATTGCATTGTATACATATCCTCAGTCACCTCTTAGAGAACTGAAAAAAAATTTGAAATTTTATAAATAAAAGGAGGAAACTTCTCTTGACTCCAAAATCTCAGATTTACGTGGATCCGAGGAAAACCAATAGCACTGATACAATACCAGACTGAGACAGTTGGTCACATAGGTAATAACATGAGAAAAAGTAACAATTGGACCCAGGGAACAGTAGTATATATCCCAGTTGCTGTAAAGACAATCTAGACATGGGTGCCAGCAGGAAGAAGTGCTGAAACCTGAAACTAAAATCTCGACACTTTGCCAAACCTGAAAATGATCCTACTGAAAATGCGGCCTAAACTTTATGCTTATTTCATCACCGTTTTTATACCATTATAATGCTGAATCACGTTTTCGAATTTTTATTGATGCTATTCGGTTATTTCACTCGAGAAATCACGAAACCGGAATTCCGGCATAAACCAGAAAACTGGCACCCATGAATCTAAATCTAATCATAAGAATAAATAATAAAAACAAAAAACCATGAAATAATAGTGCTCAACTTTTTGATAAAAGAAGCTATTTATAAAATATTTCAAGTATAATTATGATCAAATTCTACAATATTGTTTCGAGCATTTACTCAGAAAGTGAAAGTGTATATTGTAGAAGTTGATCATAATTATACTTGAAATATTTTATAATCATAAGAATAACTTGTTATCCTCTGAATAATAAATAGGACAAAGGACTAACACAGATTGCATGTAACAGAGACAATCTTGGACTTGCAACATGATTTTAGATTAGGTCCAGCCAAGTGTCTGGGCGACACATGAAATATCTTGACGAATAATCTTTAGGTAAGGCACTCTACACACTTTACCTTCAGTCCACTCAGCACTCATCAATAGCTAGGTCAGTTACCTGTTACAGTAACTTGCCTAGAGCTATAATCTGTTTGTTTGTTGTTTGTTTTTAAGGGTTTTACGGCGCTTGCAACACATTTAGGTTATATCAGAGCCAGTAAAAAGGAAGAAAATGGGATAGTGAAAAGTTCTAGAATTACAATTATAGCACCCAAGAAAAAGTAAGACGTAGGGGAACTGGGAACAAATATGGATCAGATGTAGATTCCAAGAGCAAACCACCAATGTACTTAGTTTGAGATCACCTATAAGTCTCATCCGGACACAAGCACAAAGTCCAACAATGAGGAATACACTCAAATGCTTAAATTATACATTCAAAATAACAAATATAATGTTTCCCTCCCAGCTAGGACATCCGGCTAGGGCCAGGACAAAACCAAGTACTAATCTCATTCCAAGACAAAGACAGAAAGCAAGTTGGAAAACAGATATAAGGGGATAGAAGACACAGTGTGTACCCCCTTGCCCACTATGGGAGGTCAGGAACCCCACCCAGTTATCCCACTTTCTATATCGTCAAACAGACAACAGCAATCGCTTGCTATCCCTTGAATAAGAAGCTAGTTTATTGCAAAGTACATAATACCAGATCTAACAAACCCAATCACTGCTGCGTATCAGATAAAATAATATCGACTGCACTCGGGATCGACTTCAGTCCCATTGCATGCTCTACAAACTGAGCTATTGGGACCACAACTTTTTTATTAATCTAACTTAATTTCTTCTAGATCTAATATTCGACCCATTAACCACATTTATCACTGCTGGATGGAGAGAGGCCTGAAGATCTAAGATTAGATCAAGTCAGAAGACGGCTGATTTGCAGTGATAATTTTTTTCATATTATTTGTTTATTTAATTTGTTTGACAATTTATCATTTGTACTTTATCAGTGTAAACCAATACATGAGGGTATGACAAAAGTCATGGCATATTGTATGTTGTGGTATGAGAACTAGGTTGTCTCTCGATAGCTAAATTGTAAATTTTTTTTTTTTAATTAGCTGATTGATTAAAACAAAAAATCACATGAAAACTACTTCAAAATGCTTCAAAATTTCAGAATAATTCTTTAACTTAATGCACTTTTTTCACAATAACAAATGACTGACAGTACATTTTAACATAGGAACTTATAGTATCGAAGTAAAGAAGACACAAAGAACACAATCAAAGAACACTGGCGAATACAAGTCACTGTGGAATGGTTGTGCTATTATTCTGAAAAATAAATATCTAAGTTTTTCATTTTTGTTGGGTTTTTTTTTTTTTGGTGACATTCAAAGCAAACTCGACATCAAGAATTTTATCTTCTTCAAATTTTGTTTGTCTTTACACATTGTTTGAAAACAAAGGTGAATACAAATGCTATTTTTTGATAAACTTATCGAGTCGTTACTGGTGCCATTTATATACACAGTAATAGTCAACACAAACTAAGCTTATCTTGAAAGAACTTAAATTATATTTGATACTTATCACTAATAATAAACTAAAATGTTACATGAACAGCTTATCTCCTTAAAACAAATATAATCAGACACCATGATTACATTGAAAGGGTTTTGACAACGCAGTTGGCACAGCACTGGATTCACAAGCAAAAGGACTGGTATCAGTCCCAGGTTTGGTTGAGTTTCCTACTGACTCCCCTCTCCATCCAGCAGTAACTGCATAGCTGGGTTTGTTAGATATAATGTGAGATGTATATTTGCGACTTGCACTATTTCAAAATGTTAGCGTTCAATTGTTATCATCAGTTTAACACTATAGAAATTGGGATAAATTGAAATAAATTTTAACAAAAATTAAACAGCAAAATCACAGATTGTTGAAATGGAAACACACAGCCAATTATCTTAATTTTCAACTAACAGTTTTTAAGCATGCCGTACAATAATGTTCATTACCATCATTTATGTTATAAAATCTTCAAATTAAGGTTTGAATTGTGAAATGACTACATAATACTTACAACCCTTGACACGAGATTGATAACAATACTTATAATGGTGGTAACTTGACAGTTGGTCACAGCGTTTATTACTTAGAGATAAGACAACCAAGATAAACTGATAAAATTGATAATTTGTCGGTTACTTAATCATGATATCAATCAATTGTCACCTTCCTCAAAAGAGTCCTGGTAACTCAAGCAAACTCACAAACAAAGGAGCTTTTAATTATCATGAGTTCAGTTGAGATTGTTTTTTTGTTGTTTTTTTTTATTCTCTATCCACACAGGGGGCCCCAGTAATTCAGCTGGTAGAGCACTCGCTTCAAACGCAAAGGGACCCCTTGTCTACCCATCAGTAAGTGGGTAGCTGGGTCTGTAAGATCTCGTGGAAAGTACTTTGTGATAGACGCATCATATCCAAAGGGTAGCAAGCAATTACTTTTGTCCATTTCACGCTATATAGAAACTGGGATAAATTCTGGCACCATGGGTCTTACGGCTACGAAGGATTAATTTTTTTATCCACACAGCAGTGATTGGATGACAGTGCTTGTTAGATCTGGCAGAAAGTACTTGGCAATAAACTTATCCAAAAGTGACAAACAATTGTTTGATTAATTTGATGCTACAATATCCAGGGTAAACACCTATGTCCACTACAGGACTACTTTTTAAATAACTTTTACCCTCGGGATTAAAATGCAAATTGTAAGAGAAAATTACGCCCTTTCACTATGGTACCAATAGGTACCATCGCCTAGAAATTGCATGACGGAATATAGATAATTCATTAAAAACAAGATGTCTGATGTCAACAGGAATCCATGTTATCCAAATTTATAAGAGAGTACTTACACTTCACACAATCACAAACGTATATGAATATGCAGTGGATTAAGAACTGACCATAAGAGAACGTACTACTCATAAATAATATTTATATAAAACCAAAACAAACATGAACAAAAATGACGTTCTGAGACGTTTTGCTTGACTTCTCGAATATGCTTTCCGCCAATGATCAATGACAATGACAATGCATATTGTCTTCATATATTTGTACGCTCGTGTGATAATCAATCAAATGTTAATTTCACCAATAATGGTATGGTTACATTAGCATAGCTAAGCTACCATTCCGTACAATCTGATTGCAATCATTATGATGAGAGGAGAGAAAACAAATGTA
>NC_088370.1:38782908-38788549 GCF_034508935.2 Berghia stephanieae | reverse complement strand
CTTAGTTTGTTTTTTTTTTGGGGGGGGGGGGGGGGTTTAAATTTCATTTGCAAATTATCTTTTTGACATCTGGTTCACTGCAACATGATACAGTTTTGAGGCTATATAGGTCACAATTTAATTTATGCGACTGGCCTGGTTTTTGATTTGATATTCATTCTCGCATTAGCCAGGCTATACATGTCTTAGTAAAATAGATCGTGTAAATCTTGTCTTGTGGCGACAGTCATCGAGTTCTTTACTTTAACCAGTTAACTGATGTACTCTGGAAAGACAAGTATTCACAAAACACTCGTCCTTCAAATATCGATCGATTTAAATGACCCTCATCTCGACAATAACTTTCAAACCTGGGACTTAGCGAAGGATTGAGAGTTTTTAGGTCATGATATTTATTCAGAGTTAAAAGAGATGAAACCACTAGGCTAATGGATTATAATGTAGTAATTGATACTGCATAAAATCTTCTAAATGGGTCTTCCTACAGGTGTTATCCTATTTATACACGGTGAGGGAGGCATAGATTTGCAAGTTGAAGAACATCGGATAGAATATTACTTCAGGTTGAAGCACCGTAGTCCTATTTCATCGCTGAGCATGTATTTGGACATGGCTTGTCAAGCATAATATATAGAATAGACTTGAAGAAGAAGAAGAAGAAGAAGAAGAAGAACAAGAACAAGAAGAACAAGAACAAGAACAAGAACAATAACAAAAGAAGAAGAAGAAGAAGAAGAGAAGAAGAGAAAGAAGAAGAAGAAGAAGAAGGAAGAAGAAGAAGAAGAAGAAGAAGAAGAAGAACAAGAAGAAGAAGAACAAGAAGAAGAACAAGAACAAGAAGAACAAGAACAAGAACAAGAACAATAACAAGAAGAAGAAGAAGAGAAGAAGAAGAAGAAGAAGAAGAAGAAGAAGAAGAAGAAGAGAAGAAGAAAGAAGAAGAAGAAGAAGAAGAAGAAGAAGAGAAACAAGAACAAGAAGAACAAGAAGAACAAGAAGAAGAAGAACAAGAAGAAGAAGAAGTAGAAGAAGAAGAAGAAGAAGAAGAAGAAGAAGAAGAAGAAGAAAACAACAACAACAACAACAACAACAACAAACACAACAACAAACAACAGCAACAAGAAGAACAAGAAGAAACAAGAAGAAGAAGTGGCATCACTCAAACATTCAATTACACTATAGCATGATACTCATCGCTTTTCTTCCATGGCTCTGTGTGACAAATCTCCAATGAAAAAGTAAAATTGTTGGGATCTAATATAGGAACTGTTGTAAATGTGAAATGTGAAACCTATTTTGTCAATGACACTTCATCAGCGGGGGCTTTCCCCTTGTCCCACATGTACTTGTTGTGAACGAGAACCTAAAAACGCAGAGTATCTGGTCGAACGTTGAGTTGTGACGAGGCTACCGGGCGGGTTCGCCATCTGGATAGAACCTCACGATATCAGTACTGTGAGACCAATAGAAGCCAAAGAAGGTTGAAGTCTAGATCGTAACTAGATTTAAAGAAGAACGGAGGCTTGATCTAGATTTGAATGTGGGATAACTTGTTGAAAATAGTATTCTGCCCAACTTCGGAAGCTTATAACACTCCATATAATAGGTTGGCATTATGAAATGATTAAATATCGTGTTATTGTGACAACTGATTTTAAACCAACAGTATTGTATTAGTATTATAGCTCGACAGTTTTTCTCCACTGAAAATCAAAATGCTTTTGAATGTTGTATTTCTATCCTTTTTCTACAAAATGTGGTAAGATGAATAATAACAATCTAGATGGCTATATTGATTTCTACAAATATTGTGTAACAATATAATTTGATTTTTTACCGATATTGAGAAGTATTTTGACACTGCAACCGAAAGACTGGATCTAGGAGATATCTCCTAAAGGTCAAGGATTTCCCAAAATCGAATTAGAAATTATATTTTAACACCTAATGTTTAAAAGAAATTTCATGAATATATAATGATAAATGGTATTTTTGAATTTTCATGTAATTTTTTCCTTGATTCGAATCATAATATAGCCAACCACTTTTATGAATAGTTCTCACTAAAGTGTATCAATCAGACTATAATGGTCAAGGTTTTACATCATTTTGTGTGTTGGATGGTGAACTAAACCTGGCTGGTGGATGTAGTGAGTATTTTGGCTAACCGCACAGCGTCAATATCAATGTGGGTTCTCAGACCTGCTAATATGTAGACGTCGTCACAAAATATTATCAAATTCAACCATCGATTTTACTGTTTGTGCTGCAATGTTGCACTCACTTTCGGATCGCAATGTCATGGGTTCGAATCCCAAGCGGGGCATAGTTGAATCCTTCGATAAGGCTCATTACTCACCTTCTCTCATCATACTAAGGTGTAAAATGAGTACCTGGACCCTTGTAAAGCGTTTTTAAGAAGATATTGTGCTATCTAACAGCTCTAGTTCTTTTTTTTTCATTTTCAAAGTCGGGATGGCTGCATCTCGAAGCTCTGATTGGTTGACAACAGAATTGGAACCCGCCGTCTAAAACGTGAAGTGTTAGAAGAAGCGAATCCAGGAGTCACCCAACTGCCAGTTAGTTAATGACTGTTTATATGAAACGCAAATGAATTTCTCGATGTGGATGGATCGGTTTTCTCCCTCTGAGATATACGAAGAAGCACCCGCCTTGTGCAACTTCCAAGCTAAATGCAGGGTAAGGAGTTCCTTTTTTTTTTGCATGCCAAGGGTAATCAGTACTCGGATGATCAAGATTCGGCGTTGTGAATGCTCTTGGGAATGATACTATTAACTCACATTGTTCATGGACTCAAGTATTAATGAGTACCTAGGTCAAAGAATTGAATAATATTGTAAGCTGTTAGTACAAAAGGAACACTGAACAAGCTATTGATAGTGTTGCATTAGTCTGTTAGGGGAATAAATGGAAAATCGAGATGCGCATTGATTAAAAAAATTTGTCATCTGATTTTTTCTAATCTTAGCATATTCATTGTACTCAATTTCATTATTTAGACTTTAAACAAAAATTTTTCCATTGGTTCACGGAGACTATGTCACGAGCTATTGGGTAGAGTGACGAGAATGACACATTCTTGGGGTTGATAAATGTTTATATGAATTTATAAATCAAGACTGTTAGTAGTAGCGTATGGCTACACCTCCAAAATTATTTCGTCAAACCAGCTTCTAAAGTCTTCCTCCGCCCTAAGGACAGTTTCGTAGCCACCTTCAAGTTTAGTTACTGGGGCAGTGGAGGACGATGTGATCGCTGGTCTCTGGGGCTGCCTGCCCTTTCTGGCAGGTATCACTGTTTCCAAGTTTCCATCAGCACATATTTGATGCAGTTCTGCCATGTCCAGTTAAGAGGCGATTTGAGGAAATCCATTATTTCTAGCGTTATTGAATGCAGGCCTCTTTTGGTTGGATCTTTAATGACGTTTCCTCCTTTGGTGTTTCCCTGTTCCACACTGTCTCTCAGTTGTCCTCCACACTGAAGTCTGCCTTTTTTGTGAGGTGGAAAGGTCTTCTACGATTTAAGTCTAAATGTTGAAGGTGTTCCCTTTACGATTGATTTTATGGGAATGTTGTCTATGGCTTCGTCAATTCTTGCATGCATCCTTTGATTCACGTCTTGTGTCTTAGACTTGGTGGTGCAATGCCGGTAAGTTCGGGAGCCCTGAGTAGGAGTTGACTTGAGACATCATGTTATTAATTTTCATTGATTCTCTTAAATCGGATATCAATGCGGTTTTCATTTTGGCTCCTCATCCAAACAAGGGCACAGTATTCTCCACACTTTAGCACCGTTCCAAAGAAGACGTTCCAGCACCTGTGATGAGACTCCCCAGGTGGTAGTTGCAAGTTTTCTAACCAGGCTGTTTCTATTTGCGATTTTATTTGCGGTTCCTTCAATGTGTTTGCGATAGTTTAGTTGTCTGTCCAATGTAAAGCCAAGGTATTTAGGATTGGGGTCTGGGGGTAGTATTGTGTTACCGGCTGTGATCTTCAGTTCTTTAGTTACCTCTCGATTATTCGTCTGTTGAAGCGCATTGATCTTGTGGTTTCAGAATGGTGGCATCTTATTTTTTTAAGTCTAAATAAAATGCTGGTCTTCAATAAAGATCTTTCATCCTCTTTCTTTTACGCCTAGTAATTATTGACTCTGCCTATACATCTGCTACTAAAAACAGTATTGCTACCATATGATTAATACGTAACCTATTCTTATTGTACATTGTGCGGCTATGTGGTCTTGTAGTATGACACTCGCTTTCGGTCTGAAGGTCCTGGGTTCAGCTCTCTCGGCGTATGTGAGTCCTTGGAAAAGACACTTTACTCACATTATCTCACCGTGCTCAAGTGTAAAATAAGTCCCTGGCGTTAAACAGCATCGTCTCTATCGTAAAAAAGCCTTTGTAAGAGCATTGAGCACGTTTTAGTTGATATTACGCTATATAATGCTGGCGGGATAATTGCGATGAGATCTTCGTGAGTCAAGAGATTGATTTTCAAGAGATGATCACATTTAACTTTTTATTCCACAGTTTGATGGCGTGATGATTGTGATCAAATCGACTTAAGGAATGAGATTGAGTTAAAAGATACAATCATAAGACAGATTTGCAAGGACCTTGATTCCATCGGAGAAGTCGGTGGCTGTTTTTCTGGGTCCTGGGCCAACAACTCGAGGCGTGTCACGTCGAAGCCGTAATAATCTCCGACAACAGGACCTCAACCGATAATCGGGTAGAATACATGAAGGCCTTCAGAGTGTGTGTCAACAATGTCATAGGCGACATCCCTGAACCATGTCAGAAGGCACCAAAGAATTTTTGATGAGTTTATTGATTTTATTGTCTCTTCGAAGCTGGATTTGATAGGATGTCTAAAGATTTTTCTCATTCAATGCCAATATAACTCAATTCAGTGTAAAATTTCAATTCAAGACAAATCAAAAGATTTGAATTTTCACTTATGCATGTGTTCGTTATGTTATAGGTAAATAAATCTATTAATAATGATTTAAAAATAACACTACCCAATGGTGAGCTGGGAAAATAGAAGGAACGAAATTGACGCCACTGAGCTATTTGTTGTTATTTTTAGCCAATCATTTTTAAGAGTAGTTCTCACTTAATTGTATTAATTAGACTATATACGTTTAAGGTTTAATTTGAGCTTTTTGTATATTGTGCTGAAGGTGTCTGGTAAACAGTAACATTTAATATATAGGACGAGACATGACGTGTTATGCGATATTACAAAATTTATTTCGGGAGAGGGGCGATCATTTAACTGTGCGCGAAAAATAAAATAAAAGGTCATAATCTCATTCAATATCTAATTTTTATCTATTTTTCATGAAAAATTGGGCAAAATTAATCGTAGCAATTTGAAATAAACTTTCACGTTTGTGTTTCAAAATTTCAGTCTCGCAACATCAACGCTTGTTTTATAAATTTTTAGTAACAAGACAGTTTTCTTAAACTCTCGTGGCGTGACTTTTACGAAATGATTATTCAGTATCAGCATTGGGCTTTTCCCAATTGGTTATTTGGTTCAGATACTAGATGCGTTTGCATATTAGTTTCATAAAAAACGCCCCAATAAAAATTGGCCATTGTTTTTTGGGT